>NC_138053.1:84692080-84769580 GCF_964194185.1 Rhinolophus hipposideros
GGTTCAGTCAATGAGCCAAAAGGACCCTGTCTGAGAAATCCACAGCTATGTTCTTTCTGATTTTAAATTGCTGACAGGACCAAAACTATACCTGGGAACATCACTTCTTTCAGCTGGCAAAAGTCAAGGGAACAGATATTTAAGTGGTAAACAGGAGAAGATCACACACTAGTGATTGCACACACATATGCTGAAACCAACGGGATGGCAGGGGAAAACAAAGGTCAGCCAGGCTAGTACAACAACGAACCTGTACACAGGATGTCATTCAGCCTAGATTATAACACGGTATTTGCTGGTCTCTGTCGTTCACCGCTCTGTCTTCATCAGCAGCGAAATAGAATGTAAAAAAGGTTGCATTTCCCCTGACATGCTATTTGTAGTAGACGAAAATCACCTTACACTTAGGTTGTATGCTTTTAACTTATTCTCTGTCATAGAGGGATCGTTTCAATTGATGTATTTACATAATAATTGTGCTGTTTTAAATCCATAACTTTCAACTGTTTTGGTTCACCAGTGGTCGACACTGATTCTGTTCTTTTCTGTAAGTGGATCAAACCCACAAATGAAAAGAGAAAATGAGGATCAGGAGGCAAAATGAGAGCTGAGAAAACAGAGTAGAAATGTTCTTGCGATGATTCCCACTGTGAGTGGAGATTCTCCAGAAAAGACACTCACCGATCAGTGCTCTGCCAGCGAATGGTGTTTTGATACACATGTCAAGAGCATGAAGTACTTGTACTTGACATAAAGAGTCTCATATACCCAAATCTCATTTTACATTTTGTATATAATATTCAGCATCTGCTGAGTATGATATTTATACTGCTTCGCAAAGCCATGCAACAAATTAGAATTATTTTAAACTAGTGGACATACATGCCCTAGCTTATCAGCACCGTTACAGGACCGTTATCATCTACTGGGATCTACACTTTTCACATATACACCATTCCTATGCAAAACCCTCTTCAGTGAAGTAAATGGAAAGATGACAAAACTGCAGGCAGTAGCTCACGATGGATGCCCGGACACACAGGCCTCCATGACAGAACTGACTCTCCCAGACCATCTGTCCCTCTGGTACTTGCTCTCCTCTTGCTGCTGTGGATTATTTACTCGGTCAGCAGAGGAAGATCTATGACAAGTCTCTACTGAGACTGTTGCCATTGTTACTGGTTTACATAAATGCACATGAGCTCCATTGGCAATCTAGGACAATCCCAACTGATGTACTCAAAATGTGCTTTATTGGGGGGTTAAAGGCATTAAAAACTTTTGAACATCAATTGAGTGACAAATGATTAGTGAATGCATTTCAGGTCCTTAGGTTCAGGGTTGGGCTTCTGGTTGAACCTGATGTTTTCTCATATTTCTTGAATTTGGATTATGATTGCTCATTTTTGTTTCCGTTATTGTTCTATATCCTTCCATATTTTCCTACCCAAACTCCATTCATTTTTAAGACAGCAATGAAGTTTCCAATAAATAAATCTGTAGTGATATGTCAGGGACCATTGATGTGTTAGTGGAAAAACACTGGTCTTTGTTACGCTCATTTTCTACAAATAATAGATGTGCACTTTAAGAGGAAACTTCTAAGGCTTCTGGCTTTGCTGTTTAACACACTGACATATTTTAATGGCAGAGATATTGAGTCAACTATTTGTAGTGGAAGGCGTTTTTGAATGTAAGTTCTTATGATACTCCTATCACTTCATCCCATTCCAGGCCAGATCATATACTACATTCATGGAGGCATTTTCTACTCCTACAAAAGATTACTGGTTTTAATTATTTGCCAACTGAAATATTGCAATTATGCACAAAATATGTCTAGTACACAGGGCTCCAGAAATATAGTTGAATGTATCTTCTAAACAAAGTTGTTGGTTCCTTCAAATCTGATTCAGTCACTGGTCTTGTTTGTTCATTCATTCATTTAAATTAAAAAAAAATTCATGTATTACCTACAAGGAGTTAAGTGTGGTTCAAAACACCAGGTAGCATCTAGTGAACAAATCCTAGTCTCCTCCTTCTAGGGGTTTGTAACCGATTGAGGGTGGTAGTGATGGTAGAGAATAAAGTCAGGGTCAAACAAATCCACAGGAATTTTTTAATAGTGTGACAATTTCAGTGTCCCTAACTCAATTCATATCTCAGTCTGTATTTCACCCAGTTCAAAATCGCTTTTTGATGTGAGGACACACAGAAATGCTACTTTAAGAGCGACCCAATTAAATGGGTCAGAAAGCTTGAAATGACCTTTTCTCCCTTACTTTCCCCATATGATCGAATTACAAACTGTGGCCAAGTGAAACTTCTAACTCTCTCTTTAAACTAGGTTTCTTTTTGCCCAGAATCTTCACAGTATTTCAAGGACCCTGACTTGGAGCACTAGTGCACTCGCAGGGTCTCTGCCTCCACATTCACCTCCGCCTCTCCACTATGAACAATTCTATACAGAAGGAAAGAAGTGACACCAACTATCCACTCCTGCATTATCCAACTCAGGAAGGAATTGTTCCTGAGGAAGGAGGTCACTGATGGTACATTGGCTACTGGCTCCTGAAACCACAGACTCAGCCATACAAGTCCCCATTTTTGGTCCAAAGAGAATCAGAACAATTCATTTAGTTCTTGCAATATTATATTGTAGGAGCTCAAGTTTGGGAAACTCAGAATAGAACAATCAGTTCTTAGTATTTATGTCTTGAAAAGGCGTTTATATCAGAAGACAGAGCCTATGTGTTTTGGTTCATTTCCTTCTGAGTCCCAATTATAGAAATTGGAATTGAATTAAATTGCTGAAGAAAGCAAATCATGTTTTTCTGTTCACATATGTAGAATCATACTGTGTTATACATATTAAATTATGATTCTCTCAATAATTCAATGTAAGTTCACTAAAACAGGGGCTCCGTGAGAGCTATGTGTGTGTGTGTGTGTGGGTGTGTTAATTCTGTTTTCTTTTACATTCTTAACACATAGAAAAATGTCAGACACATAATAGGTTCTTAATAAATATATGTCGACTGAACAAATACATCTAAGTACCTTTTTTCCCCTTTTCCTTCCATGAGAAACAAACAGTATTCTGAAGAACATTATTTTGCACAGATTTCCACTTTCTTTCATTTCTCCCATTTGCTTCAAAATGAGAAAATTAAGAACACTTTAGGAAACTTCGGGTAAAATTGCCACCACTATGGGTTTATAAAAATCCAAAATGCTTAAGAGCTCTTTCAGCTGTCAGTAACAAAAATCCAACTCAAAAGATTTAATAAGCAACTAAATTATTGTTTCACAAAACTGACAAAAACCCAATGATATATTCTTCAGACATGGCTGAATAGATGCTCCTATTATGTCCTCAGGGATCTGATTCATTTTTTTTTTCCCACTTCTCAGTAATGTTTTTCTTTTCACTGACTTTATTCTCAGACAGACTTTTGCATGTGGATTCAAGATGCCAGTGACATCTCCAGACTCACGTGACATTACAGTTTTAGTTTCCAGAGACAGACAAAGGATGTTTGCTGATACATCACTCTGGTAAATGTCCAAAGAAAAATAAGATGGTCTCCATTGTTTACATATATCTCCCTGAGCCAACCATTGGACTGCTAAGTCTAGGTCTCCTGTGGATGTCTGGTCTGGAGGCAGAAAGTAAGGGTAAGATTAGCTCTACCCATGAGCTAGGTGGACACAAAAACACTGTCAACCACCCCTAGCCCATAGGGCATTGCAAAATCTCATTCCTGCTCTCTTCTGTGGTCCCATCTCACCTCACTCTCTAGTTCCTTTCTCCGTATTCTAAATAGATTGACCTTCTTTTTTTCCTAAATTCATTAAAGTGCATTCATCCCTGAAAACTTTCACACATGTCTCTCTCTATGGAATATTCTTTTTTCTTCTATCCTCTTCATGCTGACGAGCTCATATTTATCTGGTAACCCTCAATTTAGTGATTACTTTCTCATGGAAGCCATCGATGGTTTTCTAGTTTAGGCAAAGTCTCATGACACATCCTCCCACTTGGAAAATGTATATGCTTCTTTTCAGAATTTGTCATTATTGTAGTCAGTTCTTTTCAAAATATTTGTTGACTTCTGATCCCTTTACCTTCGGGAAGAGAGCATGCTACACTATTATCTTCCTTAGTTGCTCCAGCATGTGACACATTATCTGTCTGTCACATGGTAGGCACTAAATATATTTATTAACGTGTCAAATAAATGATTGGATTAATTAAATATTGAATAACTGACTAGTCCAGTGGGAGAACAATTTTTTCAGTAAAGATATAGATAGTAAATATCTTAGGCTTTGCAGCCACATACAGTTTCTATTGCATATTTTTCTTTGGATTTTGCTTATTTGTTTGTTTCTCTGTTTGCTGTTGTACAATTGTTTAAAAATGTAAAAACATTCCATACTGAACAGGTCACTGGCAGATTTTGCCTGTGGGCCGTAGTTTGCCCACCTTTGCATTATTATATTAGCAGTTATGATTCTGTGTGTAATTGCATGATGACAATGAGACTCTAACTCTTTCATATTTTGCTTTGCTTTTGTTTTAGAGATATGCATTTAATTTTCTACCATAAATAAATACTACTTCTGTTCTCAGCACCTAACCCGGGTTCATATCGTTGTGCTCTCTTTTCAAACCCATTTGTTCCCGACTCTTCCTCCCTATAACATGCCTGCGTGCTTCTTCTGATCTCCTGCTGTCTGTGCCACACTGTGCCTCTTCCATTCTTTCTCCAAAGGCACCTGCTGCACGGCCTTCTTGCCGTTTCAAATTTCTATGCTGCATCATCATCCCTTCTGCTGTCAGCTGGATATAGTGCAATATTTCGGTAGAAGGAGAAATGTTTATTTAAAATAAACTGAGTAAAACAGACATTCCTAGATTCTGACACCAGAGAAATAGCATGCCATCTGCCCTCCATAAGGAGCTCTTCGCCTGAGGGACAGAAACGTATCACCCAAGTCCGCTCTTACTAATGTGTAAATTGTCCTGCAACCTACAAATCATGGTTGTCATTCTAGACCTTCTGTCGTTTTCCTGCCCTCAGTTACATGGTACGTGTTTAATCCTTATTTTTGTATCGCATGTACTTTGACATCCCTTCCCCTGTAATACAACAACTACTAGTCTTATAAAAGGGAGACTTAGAACATTGCACCTATTTTTTTCTTGTGCCTTCAGTTTCTCAGGGTGAATTGCAAGGATTTTTTTTTTTTTTTTTTTTTTTTTAAGAAAAAACTGCACATTTCAAGTACTGCTGTTACATAACTAGAGGGGAATAAGGTGAAACCTAAAACACAAACATTTATAGATATTGCAAATGCTATCCCTGGTGAATGCATGATTTATAAGTGAGCATGCTATATCTTGCAAACTTAAAAAAAAATTGTCATTGATTTACTTAAAAAAAGAAAAATAAAAAACTATGGCAAAAATAATTTGTTTCCCAATATTTACCATAGACATCTACAAACAACACACAGTTTAATAGCTCTTCATCCAATATGACAAATGTTCTATTAAGATAAATTTTACATACATTAAACGACAGAGAACTTAATTTGATGAGTTTTTAAATGTAAACACCTATTATTAAGACAAACACAGTTAAAATAGAACGTTTCCATCCCTCCAGAAAGTTTTGTTATGCCTACTTCTAATCCACCTCCATCCACTCATACATAAACCCCATTCTTATCTTTCTCTACAGAGTTACTTTTGTTGTTTCTGAACTTCATATAAATTAAATCATACGGTACGTATTATTTTGTTTCTGACTTTTTTATTCACTGTGATTTTTTGAGATTTTCCATGTTTCATGTGTTCTAAAAGCCTATTCCTTACACCACAGAGGATTGTTGCATTGTGTTAATAACGTACCCTATTAGTTAATCCATTCCCCAGCTGATAGAATTTTGAGCTGTTTTTGTCGATTATTGTTAAAGATTTTTGGTGGACCATGTTCATTTCACTTAATGAATACTTAGAGCGTGTTTGCTGCATGGATAGGTGTACCTTCAACTTTATAATATATTGCCAAACACTTTTCCAAAGAATTCAAGCATTTCACATTCCCATCAGCAATGTTTGTGAGATTCAGTGGCTCTAATCCTTGTAAAAAAATGGTGCTTATAGTGTTTTTAATTTTTCCCTTTTTATTAGGTGTGAGATTGTTTCAAATACATTTCTTTGATGACTATTGAAGTGGAGTACTTATTCAATTTTTATTGGTCTTTCATATATCCTTTTGGCCTTTCATATATTTTCTTTGTTTTTAGACTTTTTTTTTTTTTTTTTTTTTTTTTTACCATTCGCTTATAGGAAGTCCTTATATGTCCTGAATATAAATATCTTGCATACATATTCTTAGCTTGCTTATTCATTTACTTGAATTAAAGAATTCAAGTAAAAAATTAAAGAATTAAAGAATTAAAAATATTTTTAAATAATACAGAAAATTTGCAAAGATAGTACAATATTTTCCATACACTCCACATCCAATTTCCCCTATTACTAACTTAGATCTTATGTTAGTCTGGACTATTTGTTACAATTAATGAAGAAGCATCAATGTACTATTATTAGCTAAAGTTTATACTTTTTTTATATTTCTTTGTCTTTTTCCTCCTACTATCATTTTTCTTTTTTTTTTCTGTTTTAGGATCTCATTCAGGGTACCACATTATTTGTAGCTATGTCTCCTTAGGCTCCTCTTGGTCATGGTAGTTTCTCGAGTATTTTTGATGTCTGTTACTGTTTTGAGAAGTCCTAATCAAGGATTTTATATAATGTCCCTCATGTGGAATCATCTGATATTTTTTCTCTTGATTTGGACTGGAGTTACGAATATTTGAGAGCAGGAAGAGGAAGATAAAGTGCTATTTTCATTACATCATAACATGCATAGAATCCACCTAACTTCTTATTGTGGAGTTGATTTTCATGACCTGGCTGAGGTAATATTTGTCAGGTTTCTCCACTGTAAAGTTACTTTCAGACCTCCCCCTTCTCTTTCCTTACTGTATTTTTTGGATGAGAATGACTATACACAGACTAAACTTAAGGTGTGAGAAGTCATGCACCAATGGAGGGAAGAATATCTACAAAAATTATTTGGAATTCTTTGTCACTGAAAATTTGTGTCTTTTCCTCCATTACTTATATATTCAATAATTTATTTTTATCAGTATGGACCCATAAACCTACATTTAATACTTTGGGTTATAATATAATAAATACTTTATGTATTTTGTTGCTCAAAATATTTTAGCTTTAGCTAATGGAAACTTTTTTAGATGGCCTCTGTAACCAGTTGATGTACTCCATAATTTGTGTAAGTGTGTTTATGGTTTATTTGTTTGTTTATTTAAAATAAATAAGAGGAGTTTTTAGCACAATTTTAGGGGTTACAGAATAATTGAGAAGAAAGTTCAGTTGGTTCCAACAATCTGTCAATAATATACTTACTTGTTCAATTGCAGTACACTATATGGGGGTATCAGAGTTATTAACCATTACCTGCATGTGAAACAACTTTATCTGCAAGAGTACAATGCTCAGGTACAATTGTTTTTGACTTTGGTCTTACAGAATCCACTCATTTCAAAAATTACTTAAGTCAGTATTGTTTTCTCCTGACACCCTCAGTGAGGTTGTTTTATATATTTTTAATACAAATAGATTGTTTTGTTTATATTCTATATTCCATTCTCAAAAGCCTAGACCTCCTAAATGATATTTTAAAATTTGCATACGTAAAAATTTTACTCTTTGTGCTATGAAGTTCAGTGGGTTTTGAGAAATATATTGTGCCGTGTACCCACCATTTCAATCATAAAAAATACCTTTATTACTCTAAAAAATATCCCCTGTGCTTCACTTATTCAACGTTACTTCCACTTAAAACTGCTAGAAATCTCTGTTCTTTTTTCCTTCGCTATAATTTTGCCTTTTTCAGAATATCATATAATTGGAATCATATAGGCTACAAGGTAGTCCTTGCAGACAGACTCTTTTCACTTATCAAAGGCATTTAAGATTTACCCAAGTTTTTTTGTGACTGGATACCTAATTTTCCTTAAGTGCTAAGAAATCGTCCATTGTATGAATGAATGACAGTTTGTTAAAAGAATGTCTCTTCTGTTGTTAGATGGAATATTCTATAAATTCCAATTAAATCCAGTTGATTAATGGTGCTGTTTAGGTCAACTCTGTCTTTACTGGTGTTCTGTCTACTTTAACAATGACTCTGCACGCTATTGAAGTCTCTCATTATAATAGTAGACTTTTTTATTTCTCCTTCAGTTCTGTCAGCTTTGGCTTCATGTTGATGTTCTATTGTTAGAGGCATAGATGTTTAAGAGTGTTACAGCATTGTGGAAAATCACCTCTTCAAAGTGTCTCATACTTTTCTTAATTTTCTTCTGAAATCTGCTAAAATTAATATAACCACTCCAGCTTTTTGTTGTTGTTGTTGTTAGAGTTAACATGGATTAATTTTCTCTGCCTCCTTAGTTTAACTTGTCTATGAATTTAAATTTAAAAAGAGTTACATATAGACAACAAATGGTTGGGTCTAATTATTTTTGTTGTTGTTGTTCTTTGAAAATCTGTCTTTTAATTTGTATGTTTAGACAAGTCATGTTTAAAATAAGTATTGATATAGTTATATTGGTATCTACAATATTGTAACTATCTTCTATTCATTAGTTTTGTGGTTTTATTGTTGTTGTTTTTCCCCTTCATTGTATGCCTTCTCAGGTTTTAATTGAACCTTCCATAGGGTTCCATTTATCTCCACTCTTTGCATTATATTTCTATAAAAAAAAAAAAAATTAATGGTTGCCCTAACACTTCCAATATATGTTTTTAAGTAGTAAGTCTGTTTTCAACTAGCACTATTACACTGCATATAAAGTACAGGTACCTTACAATAACAGTATTCTTAATTCCTTCCTCCAATATGTTATGACACTACTGCCATTCATTTCACTTGTATATATGCTGTAAATACTCAGTACTTTTTTTACTATTATTCCTTTAAAGAAATATTTATATTTTAGCTGAAATTAAGAATAAGAAAAATAATTTATTTTATTTTTATTTGTCCATTCCCTGACATCCTTCCTTCCTTTATACAAATTTGAGTTTCTAACTTACATTATTTTCCTCCTCCTGAAGAACTGCTTTTAACATTTCTTGCATGACAGGTCAGCTCTCCTTAAATTCTCTTAGTTTTTATTTGTCTGAGAAAGTCTGTATCTCCTTCACTTTTGAAGGGATACTTTTCTTGACATAGAATTCTAGGTTGGAGTTTTTTGGTTTAGTTTTGTTATTCCAATAGTTTAAATATGTTAGTTCATTCTATTCCTGCTTACATAGTTGCATAGTTTCCAATAAGTGATCCATTGTAATTCTTACCCTTGTTCCTCTTTAGGTAAGATTTTGTTTTCCTCTGGCTTTCAATATTTTCTCTTTGTTATTGGTTTTCTGCAGTTTAAAGATAACATACCTAGGTGATTTCTTTTTAAATTTATTTGGCTAAATGAACTCTGGATTTTCTAAAGCTGATTTTGCTATCTGTCTTAATTTTAAAATGTTCTTGACCATTATCACTTCAAATACACGTACGTCTTTTGCTCCACTCTCTTTTCTCCTTTTAGAACTTCAATTACACATTACACCTTTTAAAATTGTCTCACATATCTTGGATATTCTCTTCTGTTCTTCTTTCTCTTTTTATTATCTTTCATTTCAGTTTGGGAATTTCTATTGTTCTATCTTCAAACTCACTGATTCTTTCTTTGTTATGTGTGGTCTACTAATGGGTCCATCCAAAGCATTCTTTAATCTATTATACTGCTTGCAATTTCTAGAATGTCCTTTCAATGCTTTCTTAGTTTCCATCTGTCTGCTTCTATCATCCATCAATTGCACATTTTTCACTATTTCCATTAGAGTCCTTAACATATTAATCACAATTACTTCAAATTTCCAGTCTGATAATTCCAGCAGATGTTTCATATCCATGCCTGTTTTTATTACTTGTTCTGTGTCTTCAGACTTTGTATTTATTTGAATGCTTTCCAGTATCTGTTCAAATCCAGGCGTGTTTAATGGGTTCTAGAATCTGAGGTAAATAGGCCTTTAGTACTAGGATTTGTGGTATACTGGCTAAGGGTTTGACTGTGTTTCATGTTTGCCATAACTATAGATGGCTAAAAGCTTCAAATTGCTCTAGTGTTCTTCTGTTGTTGTTGTTATTGCCATCTTAACACGGGACTTTTCTCAGCACTCCTCCTCAGAGGGAGTCTACTTCTTGCCCCTCTTTCAGTGGCTAGGCACTATTACTATTCTGCAGCCCTGTTGGTATAGTAGTCAGGTGTGGGGGAAGAGAAGCATTCTAAAATCTTACGATTAAATCTCAGCCTTTTAGTGGGCCTCTATCTCTGGTTTGCGACTTTCCCAAGTGTTTTTAGTTTGGTTTCCTTTTTTTTTTTTAAGCGCTATAACTGTTTCTTCCCCTTATCTGAGACAGGAAGTCTGTGGGAGATGGAATTGAGGGAAAACTCTTCTCTCACTGGTAAAATATTTTTAGCCTGGAGAGTAGGCCTTGGGAATGGAGAATGTTCTAGGCCTTTCACAATGATCAGTCTTTTCCCACTGCCAGAGCCAGAAGGGCATATATGAGAACCTGGTGAGTTTTCTACAGACAAAGTACTCAAATTTGAAGGGGACTCCAAGACCATAATCCCAAGAGTTGCTCATTCTCTACCTACTCCACATTTGACTCCAAAAATTTATCAAAGTTACTTTTAAATGTCCTTCAAGTTTATGGCTCCAGAAACTATACTCCAGGTAAGCAGATCTCAGCTCTAATTGATAGGATAAGTAGATAGATAGAAATGAACTGGAGAAGAAGAAACTTGGCCCCAGTGAGAGAGCCCCTTGCTGCAGCTCTTACTTGGGTCAAAACCCCTTGCAGTTGTCCATCAGGATTCCAGGCTTACACATACCCCTAAGGGGTGTGTTTACACATGTCCCTACCTACATCAAAGAAATGCATTAGAAGAGAGGAAGACATCCTGCTTATCAGAGAACACATCCTGTTTCTCAAGACCATCAATGCTTCACTGGCCCAATAGGATTCCAGGTTTTCACATACCCCAAAAGGATGTGTTAACACATGCCCTAAATCAAAGGGATATGTTTATACATGTTCTTACCTACATCAAAAAAAAAATGCATTGATTAATGCCAGAGAATGAGGCACCTCAAGAGAAAGAGAGATAAGAGAAAAAAGAGGGGGCGGTAATTCTACCCATAGAAATAAAAGCCTTCATGCAAAGTAAGGCCAGGCTGCTTCCTTCTCTTGGGTCAATCTGCTCCATGTCTCAAAGTGTACTCTCTTTCACTAATAAAATTCTGTCTCTTTTATTTTGCACAAAATTCTGTCTCTTGATTGAATTCTTTCCTTCAAGAAGACAAAGAGCTGAAGTTCATCGTTGTTTCCCAATAACATAACGTTATGAGTTCATGTGTATTTCCAGATTTGCTCTACAACCTTCCTTCTCTGATTGGTCCCCCAAAAATGATTTATTTCTGATTTGATAATTTACTGTTTGATGTAAATACAGATAGGATAAACTCTAAGCTCTTTACATATGGAGACTAAGAACTAGTCTGAATATTTTAATTTTGATAGATACAAATTTACTTTTATTCTTTTCATTCTAAGATATCTTTGTCTACCTCAGGGTCATGAAGATTTCCTTTTTTTTTCCCCCCCTAGGAGTTGCATACCTTAACATTTTTGTTTAGGCTTGCTGTGTATGTCAAATTAGTTGTTGTATGTGAAATTACGTAATAATTTAGGATCATCATTGTTCAACATGTATCTAGCTGATGCAGCATCATTTGTTGAAAAGACATCTTTCATTTTGAACTTCTTGCACTTTTGTTGAAAATCAATTGTCTATATAAATGTGGGCTATTTCTAGTCTGTCTTCTACTTCATTGATCAAATTTACAAACCTTAAGTCAGTATTACAGTATCTTATTATTGAATCTTTAAAATGTTTGCATTAAACAGTCATTTATTTTTTAAAGTAATTTGAAAGGAGCAAAAAATATATGTGTTTATACTCCACGATATATTTACTTTTATGGGTGCTCTTCATTTCAACCAATAGATCTAAGTTTCTATCTTGGGCGATTTCCCCTTTATTCTGAAGAATTTTTTTGTAGAATTATTTGTAGTGTAGGAATTGCCTACACTAAATTATTCTTATTTTTTCCTAAATTGTATTCATTTTTGAAGGATGTCTTCATTGGCTATTGAATCCTGAAATGGCAATTACCTTTTTGTTTTCTTCTAGTGTGTACTGGTGTGTTTCTGATTAAAAACAACAACAACAAAAATAAAACTACTATTTTTCCTATCATTTTGTTCCTAAATATAACATGTTTTTAAAAGCAAATTTCAAAAATTTTCTAGCTTTGATTTTCAGAGGTTTGCTCCTGCGGGGGCTAAAAACAATAATACCTTTCCTTCCACCTTCAAAGTTCTTCTATTTCTAAATGGGCTGATAATCAAATTAACAGAGATAGATTAATAGGAGAAAATCAAATTTTTAATGTATGCACCTGGGGAATTCACGTATGTGTGAACATTCCAAAGACAGTGAGGCAACATTGGATGTATATACTACATCATATATATATATATATATATATATATATATATATATATATATATATATATATATATATATATATATATATGGCATTTTTAGACAAAGGTGAAAAGGGAGGGGGTCAGGGGTATTAGATTTCAGAAGTGAAAATGTTGAGGAATAGCAGAAAATCCCTGGCAGGCAAATTTTTGCTGGGCAACTAAAAAATAGTGCGACACAGAGAGTGTCTAGCTGACAGACCCCTGTTTGAAGCCTTCTTATTTACCATACTTAATTCAAATTATGCTATATGGGCTAAGGCAAACATCCAAAGATTTCCTTCCTGAATCACACTTTTCTGTCTGACTCTCTTGGGCATGAAAGAGGAGACCATCAAAGATGCTGTCTGAATCTTTTTCTTTCCCTTTAATAACCAGCTTAAAAGTCAATACCCCAAAAAGTCAGCTTCAGGGTGGCAAAACTTTTGTTTCCTTCACTCCTATGGACTTCTCTTTATCCTATATTAGTTTTGCTGAGCTTTGTAGATTTCTAATATAATGTTTTCACCAAATATTCAAACTTTCTGTAATTATTTTTTTCAAATAAGTTTTTCTTCTTTCCTCTTCCGTTCTTGTTTTCTACTTGTGTTACTCCAAATAGATACGTTAGTCCACATTATAGTTCTCAGAACTATGGAGGTTCTGATGCTTTTTTGTTTGTTTGTTTCATTTTATTTTTATATTTCATATTGGATCTTTATTCAAGTTCATGTTTCTTGATTTTACTATCTTTAATTTGTTGTTGAATCCATATGCATTTTTTAAAAATTCAGACATTATAGTTTTTTTTTTTTTTATTTCTAGAATTTAATTTGGTTCTTTGGTGTAATTTCTACTTCTTTTCTGACATGGTCTGTTTATGATGATCATATTTTCACTTAAGTCCATGGACTGCAAAATTTATACTACTTGCTTTGTGTTATTTTTCTCTGTCTCTCCGTAAGAAATTACCACAAAGTCATCTGCTTCACATAACACCAATTCACGACCTCACAATTTTTATAGATCATCAATGTGGGTGCATTGCATTAGTTTCTACGAGATGCACAGAGTCTCACAAGGCAAAAATCCAGGTGTCAGCAGGGCAGGGCTCTTATCTAGTGGCTTTAGGAGTGAATCCACTTCCAAGTGTATTCTTGTTTTGGGCAGAAAAAATTTATTTGTGGATGTAAGACTGAGATACCCATTGCCTTTCTAGCTCCTGGTCTAGGGCTACTTTCAGCTTTCCAAGACCCTTCTCACATCATGGAAGCCACTCCAGTCCTTGCATGTGACCTCACCAACTTCAAAGCAAACTCTGTGTCAAACACTTCTTGAACTCCAAATCAAGCAGATAGAAGACTATTTACCTTAAAAGACAAATTTTCTTTGAATAGGTTTAATCAACCATATATATATGCTCCATTCAAATATATGTAAATTTATTAGAAGGAATTGGCTTACATGATTTTGGTTCAATGCTGTAGTGTGAGCTAGAAGTAGAGCTGATGTTGTTTCAGCCTGAAGGCTAGCACCTTGGGGACCCAGGGGAAGCAATGGTACAGAGGAAGTCTGAAGGAGCCCGCTGGAGAATTCTCCCCTGCTCTGGAGGCCTGTCTTTTCATTCTATTCAGGCTGTCATCTAATTGGAAGTGGCCCACTCACATTATGGAGGGCAATGTGCTGCTTTCCTCAAAGTTTACTGATTGAAATGTTAACTCATCCAATACACCTTCCAAGTTGACACATAAAATTAATCATGATAAGTAGTAGCCTTAATTTTATCTGTTTCATTTATTTTGCCATGTTACATGACATAATCATTGTTATGATACCTCAAAATATTACAGACCCTGGAAATAAGATAGAAAATTTTGGCAGACCATTTTAGGATTCTCCAACCACATGTTTTAAAGGTCTTTTCTGTTCATTTTAACTACCATGTTATCTCAATTTCTACTTACATTGACTGCTTTTTCTCTTCATCTTTGATCACATTTATTTTATGTCTGCTCACTTTTCACTATAAACTGGATAGTGTGTATGATGGTGTGTTGAGACTGAATTCTGTTATCTTCTTAGAAAGTATGTCTATTTTTGTTCTGTTATAAAATTAAATTATTGGCTGTCACTTTGAACTTGTGGAAGATTGGTGTAATGCTTTTTTTTTTTTTTTACAGGAAACTCCTTAAGTCATGCAATGTAGTTTTCTTTTTAAGGTGTGACAATTCTAAGTCTTAAAAGATAAATCTAAGATGATTATCATATCCCATTTAATGTTTTGGGGTTCATACTCCATACTTTGTTACAGCTTAGTGATTTTATCTTTTCTATGGTTTCTTTTTGATGGGTTTCTTCAAGTTGCCCTTTTGCTTGTCAAGGTCAAGTTTCATTGAAGGATTTAAAGGGACTTGTATGCAAATTGTGGAATTGCCCTTTGAGTGACTTCTTCTTTACAGGATTTCTTATCCCAATTTCCAGCCAATCTGGCAGCCCAGACCTCATCTTCTAACACCCTAACTTAATAAGACTTCATCTTTTTACTTGAGTTTTAGTCAATTTATGCCCCACGGACTGAGAACTTCACTCAGATTAAAGCACTGTAAGAATTTCAATTAATATATTTTTCTTTTGTTCCATAGGGTTGTACTTACTCAAATTTCTATCTGATTTTATTTTCCTTCTAGTGTTTATCTTTTAGTGATGTTCTCAATTTCCTTTCTTCAAATAATTAAATTTTATTTGTTTATTCATTTACTTAATTTTATATTTTGTCCACAGATTATAAATCCTTTCTGTGAGAGGATTCGTCTGATACCAGCTGATACTGAGGCATGTTGCTATTACTGAATTAAATCTTCCCATTTACATCTTATTTAAAACCTTAACACATATTTAGATGATGATGGTAATAGTAAAATATAGTAACTTACTGTGGTTTGTCCCTAAATTTGGAAATTTATTTAATTTTGTATGTAATCTATGCACACATACTTGCATATGTATTCATATATACATACCTTTAATGAAAATGGAATTTCATACAACTGCACTTGGAGGAAGTACAGGAAATCACTGTGCCATTTAATTTGTACTATTCAAAATAAGTGATTACACTTGGTCCATGCCTAATCATGAATCTTAAACTATTCAAATTACTAATTCCTTTAAGATCTAATTCAATTTTTATCTACCAAATAAAGAATTCTTTAAAGGCTGTTAACCCTCACTGATATTTAAAAACATGATTTAGCACTACTTTTTATACTGACTTGGCTTTCTCACTCTTTTAGTCATATACATTACTCATGCCATCTCAACTTGAGAGAAAAAATTTCAAGATAAGTACAAAGTTAAAGGCTATTTTTAAATGGTTCATGGTGGAATTGAAAGAGCTTAAGATCTGTACTAAAAAAGATATAATTTGCAGTTCTGATCTAACACTTGCCTGAGTGACTGACACATTGTCTACATTTTTGGGCCTCAGTTTTCCCTCTGAAAAATGTTTTTGACAGTTTTCTATAGATTGTATGTCACCCTATCTATTATATTATTGTTCTAGGGTCATATATTAATGTTGGAAACATACTTTGTTTTTAATAGTCTTTGCTGATTGAGTGATGATTTTATTCTCTTATTTTTCTGAACGTGTAATGAGTACCAAAGCTAATTAGATCTGTGTGCTTCTACTTGTTGCAGTGTTTTCAATAAACAAAATTTAACACTTTTTGAATAATATTCCTAAATGATATATCCCTGATATCAACAAGAAAGATTCCATAGCTATTTTAAGACACGCACAGGATACCAAATTAGATATACCACCATGGCTGAAATATTTCAATGTGAAATGAGTAGGATGCTGAGAAACAGAATTTCTAAAACTTTAAATTTGATTAGAAATGATACCAGGCTATATCAGTTTTTTTGTTTGTTTGTTTGTTTTGTTTTTTTACTTTGTCTCAACTCTCTGGATGAAATGTCTATCTTTTAGCAAATAGATTTAGCATTGGAAAATTTAGAAATCTTCCCTGGCCTGGGGGAGGGGGCAAGAAAACTAGGCCTCATTTTTTTTTCCTCTCTAAAAAAATATCATGCGAAATTGTGATATCTCTCATTATAATAAGTTAAAATCAGAGAAAAAAGGGATTGTGTTTTATTTTGTTCACCATAATAAATAGACTTATATATGATATGTTTTATTCATAGACACTGACTTACCCAGCATCTTAAAAGTATGAATTAATTTGCCCAAACTCCATATTACGTTTGGCCTAGAGAAGTTTAAAATATTCAATTGACTTAATTATGTTGTCATAATATCCTCCCATATTTTGCCATAACACTGTTCACTGCAGCCATGTTAATGACCTTTTTTTTTTGGTGAAAATAAATCTGGAAAATTGTGTTGGCCACATCTTGACAATTGTAGAACTATAAAAAAGATTTTTTTATAATCGTGTTTGTATGTATTGTAATGAGATAATGAAATTATATGTTTTGAATTAGTTTATCTTTAATTCTGTGAAACTCTAATCAAACACAGATTTGCAAGGATTTAGAATATAACTAAGTGTAACCTTCAAGGAGATACATTAGGTTTTGATCAATGTATTTTTAATTGCTGAAAAATAGGTAATGGATAATTGATAGAGATAGAACAAGTTTTAATTTGCTGTTAATTATAGAAATATCTTTATTTTCTTTTCTAAAAAAAGGTATATTTTGTTAGTGAATATGAAAAATTGACTGGATTTTTTTGTTTGTTTTTTGTTTTGTTTTGCTTTTTTTAATGTCTCCTCACTTTTTGTTCCATTTCTTTTTTCTTCCCTCTAAGCTGAGTAATAGCTTAGTGGATTTTTTTTTTTTTTTTAAGGATGATGATGACGATGATAAACATATTTTTACCAGGTTACTTGAAGAGTTGTATATTATACTATAGTATATGTAAAGAACTTAATGTAAATAAAGAGCCATTTTTCATTCTGCAATTGATCTGTGGGCAATATATTACTAGAGTTACATTTGGAAAAAATATGGAAATTTAAAATGTTGACAGGATTAATAATAGAAAAACACAAGACAAGTTTATTTAAATTCATTACATATGCTGTATTTTAATCTTTGGTTCTATAATACAGGTAATTTCATATTTTGTTTATGGTGAAATGGATTTATATACTCCCCTTTTATATGTAGTACCTTATTTTGACTATAAGTTATCTCTTAACTTTCAAAATAAAGCTGTGAAATTGGGACTGTTATGTTCCTGCATTTTATAAATAATAAATTTATAATAAATAATAATAAATAATATATAATATGTTAAATAATATATCATTTACTATATATAAATATATAAATATATAAATAGTTTATATATATTTTTATTTATATTTATTTATATATAAATATTTATATTTATATATATCTATATATAAATATATAATAAATATATTATTATATTATATATTATAAATATTATATATATTATAAATATATAATATTATATATATTCTATATTATATATAAATATATAAATATATATAAATTTGTATATATATAAATATATATAAAACATATAAATATTTATATATAAATATTATTAATTCATATATATTACATAAATATTTATATAAGTATAAATATTATAATTATTTATAATATAAATAATACATAATATAATAAATAAATAATAAATAATAAAATTTAAAAAAAGGAAAATGATTGCAGAAAGGATAAAAGCATCTCTTGTTTCCTAGCATCTCTCAGCTAATAGATACAAAGCACATATTTGGACTCTGGAATTTTGATTACAGGATCCACATTTTTAACCATTTCACTATGTTACCTAAGAGTTAATGAGCCTCTCATAGAAAAGAGCTCCAAAAAGAACAAGTTGCAAAGCATGAACAGACTGGAAGCTGAATGCTGAAATGGCCATGGTGTGTGGTATGGCCATGGTGTGTGAAAATTTGTATTTCTCTATTCCATTTGGCTCTAAGAGACTTCTAAGCTGCTAAAGTGATCAATGAAAAATGAAACTGTTATTACACTTTCTTTCCTGCTTATGTGTGTATATGTTTCTAAAATCATATCAACTAAGAGAGATAGATACATAGGTTTCATATATATATATATATATATATATATATATATATAATATTTATATAATGTAAAAAGGTATATTTTGTTAGTGAATATGAAAAATTGTATATATATATAGTGAATATACATATATATATGTATATGTATGCATATATATGTATGCATATGCGTTTTTTTTAACCCAGGATGGCCCAGGTTAAGGTGAAACGATATAAATGGTTTACATAATGAAGAAATAAAAGAAAGGAAAAATGCATTAAGAATACATGTATACTCTGCTAAAGGATAAGAAAAATAATTTTTTGGTAGAGGTGGATTGAGGGGGTATAAGGCAGTTCATGGACGAGAGAACAAAGTAATTTAGAAATGTTTCTGTGGACTGTGGGTTTATTCTAGTTTTGATACATATTTGTAAAATAGAGTTTGTTGATAAATTATTTTGGATCTTATGAATACAATCTGGTTTTGACCTGCATGAGGATCACATACACATGGACACATGCACACACACGTAGAGAGCCAGATGACCAACCTCCCTTGAGAAACCTCTGTGCATTAAGCCAACACTGGAGCATGCATCTTAGCCATTTTCTAAATGAAACACATTCTATGTGGCATAACTGAAAAATGTTGGATTGAGTCAATGTGCTGTTAGGTATACTGGGAATGGAGTTCTCTTACCACACAAGAGAGTGTTTGCCATCTAAAATCCCATTGGACGTCTATTTCATACCATCTCTGTCTATGCAGATTTCCCTAAAAGAGATTAAAATGGAAGTCTTTGCTTATATTTTTTACCATGGAGTGAAATTTAGCTTCCTCAGTCCTAGGTCTCAACTTAACCACTAGATCAGAAGCCTCTCTGAACTAGTTTACAATACTAGTCATCCAACAAAATTAGCTCCTTCCACAGAATGAAGTGCATTATTAACTGTAAAACATATTGCATCTGCCCATATTGACATGCAAACTTAAATTGGATACATACATAAGGAGATATGCTCCAGTGTTGGCTTAATGCACAGAGGTTTCTCAAGGGAGGTTGGTCATCTGGCTCTCTACGTGTGTGTGCATGTGTCCATGTGTATATACATATATATACATATATATACACACATACATATATATTGTTTTTCAATGAAATATATATTATAGTATTTAAATCAAAATAAATTAATTATAAATATTGAATGGCTTTCTCCCTGAGAACTATAGGAAACAAAGTTTTATGGTTATACATCCTTAATTAAATATTCAGTTTTATTTAAATTAAATAAATACTTGACATTTCAAATAGCTCTACATGTCTTTCATAAAATGAAGCAAATCTAAAATCCTTGTTAAGTACTAATAACTCATTTTTGATGACTAAAGTTATATTTCATTTAATGATACGTAATATTCATGGAGTCATTTTTTAAAACAGAAATAAAAATATCTGTCTATGTGTTTATAAAGATAATATACAAGCTTTTATTTTCAAGGCTTTTTGAAATGAACATGAAGATATTTTAAAGTAAGCCAAAATACGAGAAATATTTTACTACATTCTGTTGATGCAGTTGATTTTCAGAAAGACTGGACCACATCAGCAAGCACATTAAGAAAGCAGCACTGTTTTGCATTAATAAAGAATATTACCTGGCTCATGCTTCTGAAACTTTTAATGATTTCAAATATGTTTTCAGGCTGTTGTAATCTTTTAAGTTGTATCTTATTATGATCAGAACACGTTCACATGAGATTTACTCTCTTAACACATTTTTAAGTGTATGCTACATTATTGTTTACTATATGTACAATGTTGTACAGCAGATCTCTAGGGCTTAACCATCTGGCACAACTGAAATTTTATGCCTGTTGATTGCCCCTCCCCTGGCAACCACCATTTCACTTGTGAGTCTATGAACTTGACTGGGTACCGCAGAAAAGTGCTTGTCTTTCTCCAACTGGCTTATTTCACTCATCAAAATGTCCTCCAGTTGCATCTATGTTGACACATATTGCAAACTTAAAGGTGGAATAATATTGCAAAAAATATGCAATATTTTTTAAATCCATTCATTTGTGATGGACATTTAAGTTGTTTCCACATCTTGGCTACTGTGAATAATGCTATAATGAATATGGGAATGCTGATATCTTTACAATATCCTGATTTTAATTTCTTTGGGTATATACGCTGAAGTAGAATTGTTGGATCATATGGTAGTTCTACTTTTAATTGTTTGAGGAACCGCCATACAGTTTTCCATAGCAGCTGTTGTATGCTTAAAGTAGTAACATTACTAAAAGTAACACAGAAAGGGATAACACATTTTTTTTTCTCTCCATTTGAGGAAATGGGCAGAGAGAGTTTAAGTCACTTGCAAAATGTCATACAGCCACTGAGCGACAGAGCTATAACACTAAACACACATTCTCTAATATAAAGTAATATCATTAAATATTCTACCTGTTTCCTCATCAAGATAACTTCTAATTACCACCATTATATTACTATCACTGAGCCCAAGATAAGAGAAAAAGGAGACATGAAAAAGTAATAATATAGGGCTCTACATAGCATTCTTAGCCATACAAATATACTGAGATTAATATCTCACCACCCAAACAAATATATCACAGTTTTGACATTATCAATGAAGCACCAAAGACACAAGTAAGTGTTTCATTTAGAATAGACCTTTCTAAATGAAACCATGCCTATTCCTCTACAAGGACCTAGTTAATGTTTTCATTAAATCAAACTTTGCTTGACTCTGGACTGAAAATCAGTGGGGTTTTTCCAAAAGCTGTCAAAAATATTTAACATTTTGAAAACAATTTGACTGCATTTTTCAAAATTTCAAGTAGTTGTATTTTTTTCTTGATACAGCCCCACATATAAAAGCTGATATTTTAAAGCAGCAGCAAAACATAGTTTTATATTATGTAACATTTTATATACTGTATTATTTTGTGTGTTTATTGTATTTATTTTTTTTAATTTTTATTTATTTAAGTGTGCCTTTCCAGGACCCCGCAGCTCCAAATCAAGTAGTTATTTCAATCTAGTTGTGGAGGGCACAGCTCATAGTTGGCCCATGTGGGGATCGAACTGGCAACCTTGTTAAGAGCACCGCGCTGTAACCAACTGAGCTAACTGGCTGCCCCCATGTATTATTTTGTATATTCTCTTCAGTTCCCTAAAAGTGTCGTTGAGTGAGTAAGTGATTGGCTATTTTACATTTATAATTGACCAGTAATGAAAATGTAAATGAAAGAAAAAATATAAGATGTCAGATGGTGAGAAATTTATACTACTAGTTATTCATGTAATGTTCTATAATTGAAACAATATTTGGAAGAAATTATCTTAGGAGAAATTTTTCCTGAAGGCATGCATATGGAACATTTTTCAAATTGCCTTCTTCGTTAAAATTTTGTTGAAAACAAACCATTTAACAGTTTTACTAATATTAACCCTTCCGTACAATGAATAGTAATTTTATGATGATAATAATATGGAGTACACAGGCATCTAGACATATCTCTATGCTTGAAAATGGTTCTGCTATAAGACTATGGTGCTGAATTTTAGTTTCATGGCTTTTTAATTCTCAACTCTGTGGATTTTAAAATCTGACACATAAGGAAAACCATCAAACATCTCCAAGCCTGTAAAGCTTGAGCTAATCATCTCCCACAGATCTTCATTATAGCTCCTACTTTCTTTCAGTAGCACACATAAGACATTTTCAGAACCTCGATTTGGGTGAGTTTTCTTGGGGATGCCATGGAAGCAAAGGAACTGGAATCAAAAATCCTCAGCTTTTCAGTATATCCATGAAAAGTAAAGCCATTGGCTTCTTAAGCTCTTCATTTGTTATTATTGTTGTTTGGGTGTTCATGTTTTGAAAAGAAATGTATTACCTTAAGCTTAACTCTACATTATTTTTGTTTCTTTATGGACTTATCCTGTGCTATTCGGTACTTTTTGTAGACAAGAGATAACAATATATTGGCTATTAGAACATACCATGTGGACTAAAAATAAGACTTCAAACCTCTATTTCAGGGAAAACTTATCATGATGAAAGCTTCTTTCCACTCTACATTGACCTACGTGCCTTAACTTCTGTCAAGTAATTTATAGCCTACAAAGCAGCAGTGAGTCTACATAGTACATAAAATCTGGTTTTTCGATTGATGATAACACAGTAAATCAAAACAAAACAACGAGGTCATTGCTTTGTTTCACACTGTCCCATTAATTCCATCCATCAGCCATAGGTTTGTACCCAAACTTGGATAGTGACCTTGACAATGTGAATATTTATTTTCTAAAAATTTGGGAATGGGGTCAGACAGTGTAAATGGAAGTGTGCAAATAAACCACCAGACTTTCATTAAAAAACAATGTTAAAACTGCGAAGTTTACAAAATGGGATGATGAAGAGTATCACACAAAAGATTTTACTTACGTGAGCATTATTTGCACACACAGGTGTTCTTGAAGATTTAATCCTCTACTTCAAACATACAACTCAGAGTTGGTAAGTGCCTTCGCCCTGCAGAGGACATGTGATTCAGTGTGTGGCTAACACTGTGACAGCATACACAAGAACAAACCAGTGCTTAGGGATCCAGTTGTTTGACAGGTCCCAGATTTGCTAAAAATCAGCATTTTAATATTAAGCAAGGATTAATAGTTTTCTGACTCAGCTTACTCAACTGACAAACAATAATTTTAGAGAGGCTTACTCACAAGGTTCGAACCAGACTTTCATGATTTAGTGAGTTAGCTAACTGTCAACATGTTCCACAGTGTGTCACATAATGTAGTCACAGACTTCAAGTTAGAAAAAAAGTGAATCTTGCAGGAATCAGAGAACACTGTTAAATATCACAATTAGTCCTTTCACAAATATTTGTTGTGAGACATCAGAAAAATTTTCTTGAGTTAAAAATACTAATATATAGTAAGTGGTGATTTAACTTAGAACTAAAGATAACAAAAGTATGGAATAAATTTAAATTAATAATATTGTGATTTAATTTGGTGAGAAAAAGTACGAGCTATAGAACTATCATTAAGTAAATATTCTGAAAGCAAAACTGAACAGTTTTATTTGAACATCACTAAATTTTATGTGCAGAAAAAGAAAAAGAAAAAAAACCTACTGATTAATGATGGCTTTTAACGTGAATAAAATTGTGATCTCCATTACATGGATATTGATCACATTTCACATTAATTTTTTAAAAACAATGAAATTAACAGAAGTTATTGTTCTTCAGTAAATTTTTAGGTGATTTCAATAAATTAGCAAAATAGTAATTTGGTACTATTATTTTCAAAATTCAGAATTTAATAGATTATCCACAATTTACTGTGAAACAGAATGAGGTATTATTTTTAGTGCACATGATATGTTTATATTTATACATAAATCAGTGAGCATATTTTATTATATTATTAATTCAGTAACTAGGTCCTGGCTTAGCTGCTACTAATATTTATTATTCACTCTACTATGTATTAGAATGTGCTGTTTTTAATCCATCTGGTGCTCTTCACACTATGTATTAATACTTATAAGATTTCTCCCAGATCCACATTCCTCCATGACAATGTCAAACAAAGATCAGTATGAACACAATGCACATTACAGGAACATAAATTAATCAGAAAATGCTCTCATGCCCAGGCAGATAAGAATATTTTTTTTCCGTTAAGAATTGCTAAACTCTTAGCAATACTTGAGCTATTTGAGAATCATTCACAAATATATATTCAAAATAATTGTATCACTTGCCATTATTAGAAAACAAAAGTCAACTGAGTACATTCGAAGATCTGATTGGTTTGATTAACCACTTTATGAATTAGGCAACATCCCATATAGCAAATAAAAGGGCTCTCTGAGGGTTTGTACAAAATGGAAGATTATGGTTTTTCTAGGAAGAAGGTTAGGGTAGGGGAGTCACAGAAAACAAAGATTCTTGGGCCCGGACATCCTTTCTTTGGGGGAAGAGAATAGGAAGGGTTTTTATCATGCCAATTGCCTCTTCTTTCTTTGGGTGATGGAGAGGGCCCATGTCACCAGATTACCTTATAGGTGTTTGACCAGAAAATGTTTCTGGGGAAGGTTGAAACTGCCGTTACATCATGGGCTTGTAGCATGAGTGACACCATTTTGGGCCTGTGGTTTCTTTCTTTAACACCATTAAAATTATTTTCTCCATAGATAATAAAATGGGAGTTTATGTTGATCAGTAAATGTTTAAAAGTACTACTTTTTTATATACATTTAAGTTACATTAAACTAAATATTGTTACTGAACTGAAGGGGTTTGTTTGCTTGCATGAATCAAAGCCCAGTGAGACACCAACAGGAGATAGCAGCAAAGAAAGTGGAGGTCTATTTAAGGAAATGCACCAAGTCCAGAGACACAGGTGAGCAAGTTCTCTTAAGACCTGGCTCTGTGACAGCCTCTAGGATAGGTTATGCAGGGGAAAGACCATCAGTCATGGTAGCTAAGGGACTTGGTGTCCTGGGCTCTACTCCTTCGTCAGGGTTAGGATAGGAGGCAGTTGATCATTGCATCTGGTGGTGGTGTCAGTCTGTTTGGTTTCGAGGGAATGTGGCTGATAGGGCCGTTCAGCCTTCAGCGGTCTGGAGCTGAAACACAATTCAGGTCAAGATGTTGTCTTTGTTTTACTGAAACTCTGTTTGTGTGGTCCACAGGCCTGAGGCTTTGTTCCCAAGACTGTTTGTTGCTGATCAGAATCTGATGTGCTAAAGGCTTAAAAATTAAGGGAGTGATTGTGCAGTGTTTGCTGAGATGGAAGGAGAGTAAAGAAGCCAGAGAAGCCTGGTGCTATCAGACTAGATAAGGCCAGTTTGAATCAAGGAGTCAGAGAATGGGAAGGTTCATTTGAAAGAAATTAAGATGGGGTGGCCAGTTAGCTCAGTTGGTTAGAACATGGCGCTAATGACACCAAGATTGTCGGTTCAATACCCGCTTGGACCACTGTGAGCTGTGCCCTCCTTAAAAAAAAGAAATGAAGTTTTTGCACAGTTACAGTAGTATTTTATGTATAATTTATAAATTTATATCTATATGTTTAGATACTTCATATGGGTTTGAAGAGAATTGATTATTCAGATGTACTTTCAAACAAGATAGCAATTTTTAAAAAAAAATGTTTAATAAATACTAATTATCTTTTACTCTATTCTGATTGACTCACTTTTTAATTTAGTACGTGTGTAAATTTAGGCATCCTCATTCGTAGTACAGTGTTTTTCATATATATATATATATAAAAATTCTGACTTTTTTAAATTAATGTAAACCATAGTCATTATGTTTAATGTTTGAAATCTACATTTAATGGGCCAAAAGTGCTCATTCCCACATAACCTCACCTGGGAACCAATTGTCATTGCTAAGAAAAATCTAAGAGCAGAATTTTATAATGCTGAAATCCCATTTCAATTAATTTGCATATATCTTCAGAATAGCATTCTTATTTAGATTTTCAAATTAGGTTTTATCTAAAAAGCATTGAAAAATGTACAGTTTGCAGAGTAGTTAGGAAGACAAATAAGCAGAAAACGCTGAAGATAAGAACTTCCTGGGAGCAGCGCAAAAGTGATCCATCAAGCATGAAAATCCTGATGGTCTTTTCTAAAGCATTATTCTCAAATTTTTAAATGAATGAAAACAATAATAGTCATGTGTGTTGTTGCAGGTAAGGTAAGAGACCAGATAAATTCAACTTATGTGAAATGAGGTGTCATGCAGGGTGACATGCGGGGTCTCTCGTCCTGCTCTCCACATAAGAACACAGGATATGGAGAGGCCAAAAATAGTGGAATCTTACCACTATATTCTCGCTGGCGGCTGGGTTGGAGACATAGGAAACAGGATCCACACAACCTGCAACCTGCTGTCCGCTTCTCTGTCAACCAACCAACCCCACTTGCTAGCTGCAATCCTCCCTGCTAGCTGCAGTCCGCCATGCTAACAGCAATCTGCACTTGCTAGCTCAGCCACCATCTTCTTGTTAGCCCTCCATTTTCTGCTAGTGTAGCCACAGCAGTTATATTAGTGACCAATGGCTCACTGGTTACAGCTGATGACCAACTAGCCACAGCTGATGGCCATCCAATCACAGTTGATGGCCATTTACTACCTGAGCCAGAACCTTTCCACGTGAGGCCGAGAGCCTGGAAACCGCACTCCTGGCTTTGTCCCCACATGAGGAAAGTAAAAAATGTTTTAAAATCACAAAAAAGACATTTGAAAATATTTTCATTGGCCACAAACCTATTTTTTCCTCAGTTTTCATCTCAGTATGGCAACTCCATCTTGCAGTTGGAGTTATCCCCCTAATTTTCCCTAACATTAAAATCGAATCTGCAGCAAATCTTATTATATTTATCTTCAAAATATATCCAAAATATAACTATTTCTTACCAACTCCCCCATTATGTCATTATCTCTTATTTGAACAGCTCTCTTTGTTGGTCTCCCGGCTTGACCACTCCTAGTCTTACCCTTCCTACAGTCTGTTTTCCATAAGGTGGTCAAAATGACTCATTTTAAATCTAAATCAGATGAAATTTTTCCCTCTGCCTCTAACCTACAAGAGCTTCCTGTCAGTCAGAATAAAATTTCATGATGTAACTGGGCCCAGTGAGTTTGGCTCCTTGGTGCCAGCAATCACCACATTATGGAATCATCCGTCCTTGATTTGCTGTTTTTCATTCCTGATGGTTTCCTCACTTTAACTGAGCATGTTACTGCCTCAGGGAATTTGCACTTGCTTTTACCACTGCCTGTAGAGTTCTTCCCACTTGCACGCAGATGGCTAGCTTTGTCACTTCATTTAACTGTGCCCAAGTATCACATCATCCAAAAGTTATTCTCTAACAGGTTATACAAAAGGGCACATACTTACCAAGGTCTCTTGATCTCCTGTATTAGTTTTTTATCACTGCTGTAACAAATTACAGCAGTAATGATGGCTTAAACACCACTAATTTATATCATAAGTCTCTACATGTCAGCATTCTGATACAGGTCTCACTAAGCTAAAATAATGTGTTGGTAAAGGGCATTCCTTTCTCTTCAAGGGACAATCTGCTTCCCTGTGTTTTTCAGATGTTAGAGACTGACCACATCCCTTGGCTCATCCATCTTTAAAGTCAGTAATGGTTTGTTGAGTCCTTCTCATGCTTCTATCTCATTGGTTCTGTTCCTCTTTTTTCAGGTCTCCTTTAGAGCTGAAATATTTTCTGCTTTTAAAGACTCATATGATAATATTGAGTATGCCAGAATCGGGCTGGATAAATTCTTCATCTCCAGATCCTTAACTTAACCACATCTATGAAGTCTTTCTTGCTGTGTAAGATAATAGATTCAAGGATAGGGGTGTGGACATCTTTGGGTGTCCTTCTTCTGCCTACCACATCTCCATTCACTGCTTTATTTTTACCTCTAGCACACATTACCATCTAGGTGCTAGGAAGGGATGATTTAAGTGTTACCAGGCAACTCACAAAATGATTTCTCCTAAAAGTCATTGGAGTAAAGGGCATCCCATCATGTTTCTAATTTTACTTCAAGCCTCCCCTCATCTAGCAAATTTCTCTGACCATTCTTCCCAGCCCCTCTCCTAACTTTCTCCTCCACCACAGTTAGGTCAAGACCCTATAAACTGCAATACAATCAAGTGTCTTCCTTCAGAGCACTTAACATGTTAAGCAATAACATAATCATCTGTGACATTAAATAATTATTCTTTTCTCCTACTAGAGACTGAGCTCTATCTGCGTGGTTAAGAACTGAGTGAGCTATTAATTACCATCACATCCCCAGTGCTAAGCTACAAGTATAACAAACATATTAATAGTTCAGCAAGTAACAAGAATAAACAATGGAATACATGAATGAATGAAACGCTATCTACAGATTTCTTTGAGGACTTATGCCAATGTCTTGACACTACAGATCAAATGTTAAGAGTCAAGCTCAGCTTATCGTGAGTCAAGTACACTTTATTGTCCTTGTTGAGTAATGACAAATAGATTTATCGATGTGTTTGTCTGTTAAATGTCAACATCAATTACTGTCCAAACATCTACCTATGATGGAACCTTTCTAGTCCGTGGGTGACATCATACTACATAAGCACTATGAGCCTGTTACTAAACAGATTCAAAACAAAATCATGGGCCCTGACACAAAATGAAAATATGGAGCCCCTTGTTAAAAAATTATTTAAAAATTCAAAAATGAACCAGCAGGGCATTAAACCAAGAGTGGGCCCCTTCTAAGCATGGGTCCTGTGTGACTACACAGGACACACACCCACAGAGCCAGCCCTGGTAATGAGGAAAGAAGACATTTGTGGTTTCCTTTCATTTTGGAATCTGATTTTATAAAACTGCTCCTCTTCCTCCTGTTTGCTCTCCTTGTTTTCATTTCCTCTTCTTCTTTCTCATTCATAATGTCCCACGAAGAATGACACAGGGGTGAGTGTGATCACAAGAGATACTGGGATCAGGACAGAGTCTGGAGGTAAAGCAAACCACCACCCTCAACGGAGACTTTAAGAAAGGAGTTCTGAACTCCTCCTCCTTCTGGTCTGTTCTCTCGGCAACTCTGGTGGGACTTCGTTTAATCAACATGCTGCTAAGATGGAGCTTCAGGGCCAGGTATTTTCACTGCCTTCCACCCCCTCCCATGTTGACTGCTGAAATGAAAAACCAAAGTTGACATTCATCAGAGCTGTAATTCCCTATTTCAAAACCTCGAGAGTAACTACTTCTACATTCATCACCGACTTGGCAAAATTCCCTTCTTTCTCCCCCTTCATTTACTTTTGTATATCACTTGTCTTCATTACTGTCTCTCTCATTAGATGGTTAAATCCTTGTTTAGCCTGGATGTTGGTTATAGCTCTCCCCCACAATCTCATAAATAGCATGATGTTTTGCAGTGATTCTGCATATAATATATATGTGTGTTAAAAATAATAAGTGCTTGCATCAACAAATAATCTCGTTTGTAAACCATAAGTTTTAAGTCAGGGTTTCTTTCTTTTCCAGATTGCTTTAAAGCAACGGTAAGCCACAGGTTCTGAAATTGTACCTTTCAGAATCACCTTCAAACTTAAGAAAACACAGAATGCTCACCACTCATAGCTTCCGATTTACTAGGTCTGAGACAGGACCTGAGAATCTGCATTTATAACAAGGTCTTAGGTGATGCTGCTGTTGTTGGTCCATAGGCTGCATTTTGAGAACCACTGTTTCAGAATTTAAAGCAAAAACTTATTCAACGCCACTTGCTAAAGCACAGTAAACAAGACTTGATACCAAAAGTCCATCGTGATAGGTAGAGGACTCACTGCAATGGGGTTTTGCAGTGGGGAAGAGACTGGGTGCAATCTTGAATACAACATGGGCAAGTGGGGATTTATAGCCAAGAAGCAGGGGTGGGAAGCAGTAGATGGGAAATTGCTAAGAAGAAACCTCAGGAGGAAGGGAGGTTTCTGGCTAAACTAATCTAACGGGATTCTTGCTGAAGGGAGGACAGTGATCAGACATCACCTGGGAGATGGCAGAGCATGAGAAACCTGAAGGAACATTGAGGTTGATCAGATATTGAGGGTGGAGATTCGGTTAAACTGATATAGCAGGAGTCTTGCTAAAATTGGACAATGCAGAGGCAAACATGCAAGTCCACAGGTCAGGCCCAGTTGAAAAAGAGCTCGGAGAGGCTTGAGTAAAGTTTGGTCAATGAGAGAGTCTTTGTCACAAGACACATAATTGCTTCCATATATAGAATAACCAGTCATTGGCACAGTTTTCCTCAGGGTGACTGGATGCAGGTGAGTTTTTTAAGCTGACATTTCTCATTGTATCATAATCTTGAGAGACAATTTTCCATAGCCTCACGTTTCTGCACTAACCTTTTCTTTAAACTACTTTTCAAGCACATCTGTACTGGAATGTCCTTGGATGATGGCTCTTGCCCCTACCTGACCAGAAGGATTTTCATACTATACAATAAAACAAAGACAATGTCTCCCTTTGGAGTAAAGTTCAGCCATTTTTGTTCACAGTTCAGGGATCCCTAAGTTTGGTGTCTCTCGGGCGTGATGCAAACCCACTGAGGCGTAGATCCATCTGACCCCATCTCAGGCGTTGACCAAATGAGGTGTGGAGGATAAAGAAAACCGGCACAAATATGATGGCACAAATATGATGGTCCTTGCTTCCTGTGCTTTTGTCTGAAGTCTTCTGCTAGCATCCAAGAAGCTGTGAAATTAATTTAATAGTTTACAATAGGATAAAATACTATACAATTAACAGTTAATTGACAAATAATAAGGGAAGGAAAGGAGGAGCAGGAAGGAAATGATATGTTAAGAGAGAAAAAATAAAATCATAGTTGTGATTGTCTAGTTCACGGCTGTCCAAACTGCGGCCCACGGGCCAACTGCGGCCCGCAATCCATTTTTAATTGGCCCGCAGCAAATTCCAAAAATATATTTAGTTTACTTAAATAAAGCAGGTGAGGCAATACGTACTTCAGCTCGAGTGAGTGGCCCAGCTGTTTGTGTATTTTACTGCATATGGCCCTTGGTAAAAAACGTTGAAAAAAGTTTGGACACCCCTGGTCTAGTTGTTTATAACAGATATTGATTTATTTAAAAAATTGCCTTTTCTTAAAAAGAGCCTCAGAATTTTTAGAATGGCTTTTCAGTGATATTAATTAAAATGCTGTTTTCACCACTCAGACATAATTTCTGCATTAACAATATAACAGAATAAAATATAAAACTAAAAGATGATATTTTTGTTCATTAAATGCAGTTGCAAACACAAGACAGGATTTATTGTTTTCCACTAATTCTTTTTTATTTTAAAGATTTTTTTCTTTCATTCACATTCTCAAGCACAAAGTTAAATCACAATCAGACAATGGGAAATTCATTCCTGATACTTCACCAATGTTTCAAAATTAACAATAGGCTACTAACCTTATTTGGGTATGGATGGAAACAGTAGGATTAAGCATTTACTTTTCAATCAATATGAAAATTATTTAATCTATTTTTTTCTGCCTCGCTAAGAATATAGGATTCAATTTACTTGTAAATCTTTTCATACGTAACCAATTTTTTTTTACATTAAAAATTGTAGGTAGAGAAAAAAATGAGCAGTGTGATTCAGGTTTAATATAAAAAAATTAAGAACTGTAGCCTGACCTTTATACCTCAAGTCCACAGAACATGTGGCTTAGAAAGAGAAGGGGGCAGGAAGATCAAAATACACTTAAGATCACATGTTCTTTCATTAACACTTGATTGTTTTTCAAAATAATTACATTTTTTTAAAAACATAATTTGCTGTTTAATACTTTACCCTGTCCCTGGCTCTATCCTCCCTGGTCCCACTCCCAAGTTACATGAGCTAAGAAATATTAAGAATGGTTAAATAGTAACAGTAACTGAGGTTACAGTTAGATTTTCAGTTCCAGATAACAGAAACCACTCTAGCTACTTGAGGCAATAATAATAATAATAATAATTAATAATAATAATAATAATAATAATAATAATTTTATTTTGAGTGGTAGATGAAGAAGGACTAGGTGAATGAATATCAAAAGTACTTCCAACTGCCAGAATCACACATCCAGGACTGTGGACTAAATAGCTGCCAACAGAGCCTCAAGTAGGGGTGACTGACTGCAAAACCATGCTTCCTCAGCTATGGTAGCATTTCTATGTCTTCCACCTCACCTTTCTCCTAATTGAACTCTATTTCTAATTCAAGGATGATGAGAATATCTGAAAAAAATGGAATATGAATCACTCCCTAGCCCTACCCCAAACACTCACTGCCAGGGGAGTGTAATTTTTAATGTTCTAATCTCTGCAATCCAGTAAGGCAGACTTGAAGGAGATTTGAAAACAATGTGTGTCAAGAAAATTATGCCAAACAATTTTTCTGCCAATGTATCCGTGGAGTAAAGCAGTGTAGACATTCTCTCCTCTTCTCTTATAGCCACAGAGAGAGAACTAGGTTTGATTAATTTCTTGTTATAGTTGAAATTGATATTATCTCCAATACCATCAAAGGAACCCAGGTAAGGGGAGCTGGGAAGCTATTGTTTTAAACGAGTTTAGCAAGTGACACCTGAAGAATTGATGCTTACTGTTTAGCAACAGCATGACAACTTTTAGGCAGATAATGCCACATGGAATAGAAGGTTGTTTTATTTCATCAATTTTAAACAAATTAGGTCTTTTAAAATTGCAAGGAAGGAGATCAGCATTCAGAGGTTCCCATGATTATAATGATAGAATGTTCTCCATTGTATTGGATGTTTTATGATTATAGTGAGATGTTTTTCCATGTAATTTTCCATTTAGTTTGAAAAGTATAGCAATACACATTTTAAAGTTTTCATCAGCTTATGATGTATTTGTTTATAATATACATGTTGTTTCTCATCACACTGGAGGACACTCTTGTGAGGCAGTGATCTATTCATCCTATTCATACAGAACTTACTGTCTGTTTTTCTGACTTTTCTTTTTTTTTAATTTTATTGGGGGAATATTGGTAAACAGTGTGTTTCTCCAGAGCCCATCAGCTCTAAGTCGTTGTCCTTCAATATAGTTGTGGATGGTGCAGCTCACTGGCCCATGTGGGAATCGCACCAGCAACCCTGTTGTTCAGAGATCACTTCTAACCAACTGAGCCATCCTGCCGCCGTCTGACTTTTCATAGGCTATTATTTTCTAACACTGGTGACAACAGGGAATCTCTGTCTACTTCACAGGACTACTTTACATAAAATTCCCAAAGGAAACCCAAAATAAATAAAGGCATTTGCAGAATCTCAAGTTAACCCATTTATAAAGTAAAATAAAGAAGGAATTGGAAAATGATATTGCTTAACTAAACAAAATTCACCATCAGAGGTTTGAATTTTTAACCAATGTTCTGTTTGTTCTTTATTTCAATTTTTATTACTAAAGCTTATATTCAATGAGATAGCATATGAGTCTCTCTTTTATAAGGAGGGCATGAAGGCAAATAAGATAAGTTTTAACACATTTATTGTTCAAATGCTCTCTCATAGCTATATCTACATCTCCTGAACTTTGGGATACATGGATGTCTTGTTGAATGCATTACTTGATTATAAAACAGAAAATGCAATAACTGTCAATGCCATTGTTTCATACTTGAGTGGTTTAAAATTATCTGCATGGATACCATTCTCTAACATAATGACAATTTTAATTTTAGACAAAAACAAGATTTTTTTCTCTTAAAAAAACCCTAAAATATACTACTATATGATATATAGCTATGACAGCACTGCTGCTCTTTGTATCCAATTCTGTTACATCCTTCTCTACTAGTATAAATGATTTTCCAGAGTGAAAACTGTATTTCCAAGCCTATCTTGCAACAATTGGCCAAGTGTCTTGTTTCCAGCCAAGGAAATCATAGCAGATTCCAATGGAAGGGAGCATGCTTTCCTTTTTCATTTTACTCCTCTTTCTCCAAAGCATATGTGGGGTGATTTCTCTTGGATCATATACATGAGTCCAGTTCCTTAAAATGGCAAAGCATCCAGACAGATACAACCTGAGTTTCTGATGGCTACCCAGAGCACAGCAATCATACCTCAGAAATTCAGGTGAGAGAAGAGTATACTTTCTTTAAGAAACTATTATTTTGAAAATACCTCATTGTAACATGTTTTTTCATTAAATGCAATGTCATTTCCCATCTGATCTCAGCCCTTCATTATTTTCTCAACTAGTCCTATTTAAGTGCAATTCAAACAACTCTTCACATTATGCAACCACTTATTCTAAAACTAACAATAAACAGGCAAAAATAGTTAATCTTATAAAACGCCATCACATGTGTGTGCACCTGATCTTCTGTATTTAAACACTATGTAATTTATACAAAGTACGAGATTCCAAAATTTCTCCTGACAACCAACAGTAATATGTCAAAGCAATATTATATGGAACAGACACATACATCCTATTAACATAGATACATCACAGAACAAAACGGAATGCTTATTTTGACCTGACTCTAAAGTTAGGACACTCTGATCACAAAAAACTATGGATGAGTGATAGAAATAAGTGTAAGAATTCTACCTCTGTTGTCACACAACTTGAGCAGGGTCATTACAGTTGTCCAGATCTTAATGCTCTCATGTGTAACATTAGCATTTCAAAAGTCCCTTTGTATCTAAATATCAGGTTGTGGAGTGGGGAGCTATTTGATATTTCAAAATATAAAACTAGTTAGTAGCATTGGTCATATAATAACCTTGGGGTATAGTAAAACTTTTTTGAATCTAAGTTAGGATTTCCCTCCTCCCCTTTTTCCCCCTCAGGTTGAGATTCTTTCCTTTCCCACTATGCTGACCGTGTAATGGATCTATTGATGTTGGAATAATCAAATATATACCCAGGACGTAGCACGTCATCTCAGAAACAGAATTAAAATTGCAAGTATATATATATATATATATTTATATAACTATAAAATATAAACTGCCATTATAGTTTTAACTCTGCCACTGGATTCCTTGCTTAAGCAAGTCATTTAACTTTCCTTAGCAGTATTATCTATTTAAAAAAATGTTACAGCTGGACAAGATTATCTTCATAACCTCCCCCAGCTTTAAAATTATTGTGCAGTATATTACTATTTTATCGTATTTTATATAGTTTATTTACTTTAAAGTGATATCTACATGTAGCCAGAAAAATATAAAGATGTTCATTATTCCGTGGAGTTATACTGACATCCTTTGGTAAGGTTTTGGTTTATTCCAACCTAATGAAGAGATAGGTGAATGGAGAGATGGACTTAGATGATTGATACATAAATAGAACCACTCAGATGTATTTCCATCTGCTCCAAACACATTTGGGAATGAAACTGAAATTCTGAGATGAAAAATTAAAAAGGGAAGAAAAACAAGAAATAAGGGAAGGTTGTGTCAAGTCCAAAGTCTAAATGTTTTAATGCATTAATTGCATATTTAAATTATGAATAAAATATTTTTTTACCTATAAAATAGAAAAATGCAAAGCACATCAAGTTAAGCGGACAAGACTGGCTCACAGACATTTCAAAACGATGAGCAAGGTATGTTCTCGTGTGACAATAAGCAACAAAAATAACGTATTTGGAGAATCAGAAAACAAAAGTTCACTGAAAGCAAAATTGAAAATTGAAACCGCAGCAAACATCACGCTAGTAACATTTCGGTTCTGGTTGCAATTTGACTTGGCACTCCGTTAATACTTGTATTTCGATAGCCTGGCGTAAGGATGATGCAGGAATATATATGTCAGAAGAAGAAAAAGTATCTATTAAAAAAGAATCGCACGAAGCAGTCCTGTTCCTGAGATTGTATTACGACACAGCCGGATTAGATTGGGCTGATTACCTTCGCCTTCAAACAGAGAGTCTTTTTGCCCTGGGGGGAGGGGACGCCTTTCATCCAAAGCCCTCCTCTCGGATGCGCCCTCCCCTCGCATTCACTTGCAAATCGCTGTGTGCTAGCAAAAGCCAGCACTTCCCCAGTCTCCAACCTTCCCAGGGCGAGTGCTGCAGCTCTATCAGCAGAACCTTTCTCTCCGAGTAAGGAAAGGCTTCTCCCCCTCTCCTTTCCCATTTTTTTTCTCCTCCTCAATCAGGAGCACTGAATGAAAGCCAATCAGAGAGAGCTCGCCCCCCTCCCACCCCAGTCCGTTTTCTTCGGTTCCCTGCCGTCCAGAGTTAAAAGTGATGCTGAGAGAAAGCTTGAGTTAGATTGAAGTAGAATCAGTGATAGAAAAATAACAGCCGAAAACAAACAAAAAGGGGACATAGTGAACATTTCTCCAGGGTTATTTTGGCTGGAACCAACTTCCGTTATCCAGAAGCCGATAAAAAAGGTAGGAAGTCTTCATCTCTCTCTCTTTAAAAAAAAAACACCAAAAAAAACTCTCTTAAGGTCTTTTATTTTCTTTCCTTGGCGGGAGGGGGAGGTAGATGTTTTTAAGTTATATTTGGCAATCATTTCCAAATAATTATCTTTAATACATGAATACATTAAAGCATAAAACTATATATTGGAGTCTAGAAAGAACTGCTTTGAATGTAGGGTAATGTAAAACTGGATACATTTTATATTATGCTCAACAGTGGGTCATGATATTAGAGTTTGTGAATTAATTCACTCCAAAGAGATGCTGAAAATGTATTACGGAGAGAAATTTGTCATGCTTATACTTGTTCGTCTTTATTTTAAAAATCAGCTTAAGAGAGAACATCGTTGCTGTGAACTCTTAGAATCATCTAACATTACTTTGCATTCCATATGAATGGATTCACTCTGTGCTTATTCATAATCACTTCATTGTACGTTTAATATAAAGAGAAATGACAGGCAGAAGACAGATTCCTTGAAACAGTCAATGGTCACTAAGCATCTACATAAATAAAATAGATTGCCATTTATCAGAAATTGAATAGGTATCATTCCCATATTCACAATTTTATGTCTGAGTCAGAAGTATGGGGGGGGGGGAGATGAAGAGGGGAGGTTAAATGCATGTAGTCAGCAGTTGCAGCATTGTCTCTGCTGCAATAAAATCCATATTTTATGTGGTGTTAAATTAATGCAGCACATTGCAAGTATAAATGCGTGTTCCCAACAAGTAACTATTGATGGCACTGTAAGTAGGGGCAAAAGCAGTAATCTGAAAGTGTTTTTATGCCTCTACAATCAAAACCTACCATCTCCTTATACCTAAAAAATGGGGTCTACAGGTGCAATCAAAGACAGATATCATTTAAACACTGCCCTATCATCTTTTGCTAAAAAAAAAAAAAAAAAAAAAAAAAAAAACCGCAAAAAACTATTTTCTATAATTATGGTTCCTCATTCCAGTAAAAATCTTCTGTTATCCAAAACTACACATCCATTACTCTCAGCTTTTTGGAGATACATTTTCTTTCTTTCTTTCTTTCTCTTCCTTTCTTTCTTTCTTTCTTTCTTTCTTTCTTTCTTTCTTTCTTTCTTTCTTTCTTTCTTTCTTTCTTTCTTTCTTTCTTTTTTCTTGAAGGATCTATGTTAAAAATAATCTGTCTTTCTGAGGCTGACAACTGTTATACATCAGTGCATATGTTAGACTTTCTCCCTCCACACCATCCCCCTCTATCCTTCCTTAAAACGTAGCTACAACAGTGTCTCTGTGGTGAATAACACTTGGCAAGAGTGTGCTCATTTTTTAGGTCTGGTATGGTGAGGATTTTTAATTAGTAGAACTTTCATGAAAACATTATGTCATTGACAAGAGCTCTAGGTTCATTTATAGTTAAAGTGATAAAGAAAAAAGGAAAAGGTGTCATAGAGAAACAGGTAAATAAGTTGTGCGGATAATCTGCCTTGCCCCCCTTCCCTGCAATGTAGTAATGTGGCACATACGTATTCAATGTATAGTGTATAAGGAAATCCTGGTTTATTGGGTTGGGGAGGGTGAAAGGTTTGGAGAGTGCACAGATCTAAGCAGACTGTCTGTGGCTTAGGGACACATCAAATATAAATCCATTCTAATGATAAAAACATAAAGAAATGCTTCTTTCATTTGCTTTTACTTTTTTTTTTTTGGTGGGGGCTGTGTTTTCAAAGTATGAATTGATGTCTGCTTTCATTAAATCAGGTACTTCCTTGGTTTCAAATACTTTGTGCTAATAAATTGACTTCCGTGGTGATTGCATATGCCTTCCCTACTCTAATCAAAGAATAGAATTCCATATACTTAGATGTCTTGAAATAGGACAAAAACAAAAACAAACAAAAAAAACTAAGGTTAAAATAGGAAAGCACCATATAATCTGTATAACATCCACATACATTTGTATAGGTATGAGATGGTTAAATTGTCTGGTACTTGGTCAGTGCTTCCAGTGATATTCCTAGATGTTTATAAAAAGTAGATGTTTAATGATCAGAAGAGTTATATACAGGTATTCATTTTAATATTACACTGTAAAATGTTTACCTACATTCACATTTTCTTTCTTTATTTTTTAAAGAGGGATACAAATTGATTTTATAACTAGCGATATATACATTTCTGGCACATTATGAAAAAAGTTAGTGTAATCTGAAAGAGGTAGGATTTTTGTTGTTGTAAAAGAGAATATTTGAAACTGTAAAGGTTAATTCCAAAATACATGAGCCCTGTTCAGACTCTAGGATGCATTTCTTGATCTTCACTTAATTTCCAATATAAACAAGTAACTGGGGGTAGAGTGTATATTATCTGTGTGATTTCTGGAGATATGACTTATTTCCTGTTTCTTAACCTACTTTGCAGCAAGTGCTAACACTCTGTCCTGGAATATGTCATTTTTATACCAAATCATTCCGCTAGGCTGCAGCACACGAACAGCGTTAGTTCCGAGGGTGCTGATTCAGCAGCAAAGTGAACCATATTTTTGTTAAGGGTTATTATCAGTAATAGCGTTGCATAGTTAGCAATTAATAAAAATTATGGATAGAAACCCCAGTACCTCTAGTTTAGCCCTTGGGTTTCAAAAACATTAACTATAATATATTCTTATTTTTACTATGCAAATTACATTCTAATACTGTTGCTACATTAGAAGTGCTTGCAAAACACTGATACAAAGTAACAAAGTATAAGCAGAGAAATTATACCAATCATAAGTAATTTTACACAGGGATTTGATCTCTAAATTTCAGGTCTCTTTTTGAAAACTGCTTTTGATTAACCTAAAATATTCTCTGAATAGGGTTTCAGAAAAATCACTTTATTAACCATACTATATTTAGCAGTCATGTCTGAAATAGACTGGAGTTAAAAATCAAATAGCAAAAAAGGTTCCTTCATTCTTGTTAGGCTTATACTGAGCCATGGTGACATTGAAGCATTTGTACTAAGTGTATATGGTCCCTATTACGAATATTTTGAAAAAGAACAGAGTCCAAGGAATAGCATTATGAATACATATTTGAGCAATGAAAGTTAACATAGGTAAATCTGTTTTCCTTTTCTTGACACTTGATTCAGACCAATGAGTTCATAAAGAAAATTTTATTTTGCCATCGTTACAATAACCTGATAATATGCAGGTAGAAAAAAGTTCTGAATTTAAACATTCTAAAATCTGCCTTCTTTTTTCTAGTTAAAGCACTTAGACTAAATCCATAGAGCCCTAATGTAACATCCCCTGCTTTTACGTCCAGTAAATTCAACATTCAAAATTACAGATTTTTTTCGTGCATGAGCACTAGAAAATTTCAGAGGGTCAACAAGGAATGCCTGTTTTCTAAGATAACAATATCAGCTCAGAGTCACATCTGTTCTTTTCTTCCTTTCTTGCCCTACATACAGCATCCTCACCTCACTTGACATTTTAGTGAGACCTCGAGCCCTTTTAAAATCCATTTGTGTTGTCTTTTGTAAGGGCATCTAAAGCATATGAGGCCATTTTTTGCCTTTGCCATAGCTCCTTTGTCACTACTCAATCCAGCTAATTCAAGAGGCAAATATTGTAAAAAATCACATTTATCACGTTGAAGTTGTAGATTTCTGGGAATGCATTATCCTTAATGTAATGTTAACATTGATCTGTTAAAATAATGTTTTAAAACAAATGTTTCGGTATAACTTTTACTGAACTCTTTATCAATGCAACTAATAAAAAAAAGTAACGTATTTTTTTAAAGAAAAAAATCTGATTCACTAATGTCTTTACATTTTTATTTCTCTCTTGCAGTGTACATGAGGCTTTCTAAACATTGCCATATTAGAGGTGGGTTTTAAAGAAAGGGAAAACTGAAAATTGAGTAAGAATAAAATAAAATTTCATTTTACCACATTTTAGAAAATAAATGCAGCATTCTTTGAAAATAATGACTGCCTGTGGGAGATTGAATGCCTTCATATAAACCACCCCCTTTAGTAGAGATATATGCCCTTAGAGAGTTTGTCAGTAACATTATAAAGCACTTTACCAAACCATGTCATCTCAATTTAAAATCCTCCCCCGACCCTTATTAGAAAACAGCCTTGATTCTAAATGTTCTGTATGATGCAGAAATATAAAAAAATAATATTTCAAGATTCAGCACAAAATTACTCAATGGGCTTCAAGGTATAATACAACATGGCTTCACAACAGGAAATTTATCATTGAATAACATGTTTAAACACTTTCAGAGCCCTGCTTCTCTCTCTCTCTCTCTCTCTCTCTCTCTCTCTCTCTCTCTCTCTCTCCACACACACACACCTTTCCCTCCCTCCTTCTCCTTCCTTCCTTTCCCTCCCTTCTTCTCTCTCCCTTCTTCTCCCTCTTTTCCTTTCCCTCCCTTCCTCCTCTCCTTCTTCATTTATGGCTGTTATAAAAATCCTTGAGTTTCCCATGTGCTTTTTTTTTTATGTAACCCTATACAAAATAATATTTTTGTAGGTCATGAATTTTATGGCCAGTATTCTTTCATCTGCCACATTATACATTCAATTCATTACATTATTATTTACATTATAGCATAAAGTATATGACAGATAAGTTGGCTAGAGTGTATCCTTTAAAATGAGAGTAAATTTTATAGATATTAAAACACCTAGGCTTTTAAAGATTTGAAATTGACACCAGTGTAGTTTATTGCAGTAGCAAGCGATAATGGGAAATTCTGCATTTATAATGAAATGACTTTTCCAGAGTATCAGGATGTAGAATACATAGATATAAGTTATTACACTCAGAACATCAGTTATTGATTGGGAATATTTGTTAATTTAACAAAAGGTATTGAAATAGTTTGACAGAACCCTGATTGTGTGTTCTTTTAATATCAACATTTGTTTGCTTTAGCAATGACATAAAAGAAACCATTAAAATGAAATAGTGTGTGTTAACTTGTTTAATCAAATAAGCAGAAACTGAGTAAACAATATCAAACAATTAGCCTAGTCAAATATAAAACTTTATTCTCCTCCTCCTCCTTCTTATTTGTTCTTCTTTCTTCTTTCTTCTTCTCCCCTTCTCGCATTCTTCTACTCCTCTCCCCTCACCCTCCCTTCCTTTTTCCTCCCTCCCCTCCCTTCTCCTTCTCCTTCTTCATAAAGGACAATAAGTTGGTGGTTATTCCTGCTCTGCAGTGTTGAACCAAATTTTGTCACCAGAGTGACTATTCAATATGTAGTCTCAGGAAAGTGAAAAACACCAACATGAATATTTATATGTCTGCATCTAGCTTCCTAAATTTGAATAAAACCCTTTCCCCATGAATAAGAACCTACAGAAAGTTTTTCTGTCTTCATGTACTCCCTTCACCAGGGTTTCTGCCACTGTTTTGGAGATTTGTTCAAAAATGAATGCTCAGTACAGTCCTTTACTTAGAAGCACTCTTCCCTTTTTCTCTCTTCTATTTTTCTTTTCCCCTGCTGGAAGGAAAAGTGGAGATTTTCTATAGAATTTCTATACGAAATAAGTGATTTTTTTTTTCCCTACTGACAAAGCTTTTTGGATCGATGCAATAAAAAAAAATGAGAACTCTACATTTTTCTAAGAATCTCTTCTAGCTACTATGCTTTTAAAAATGTATACCCCTATTTTTCAACATTTAATAAGTAGGTAATTCTGCATAATCTTTTTAAAAATTATTAATTCGTAAAACTACTATCTTGGTAATAGACACAGTATTTATTTTCAACAGTAAAAAAAAAAAAGAAAAATACTGGGAAATTAAATATCCCTAAAATCTAAGTTAAGAGAAACAATTGCTTTACTCAACCTTTTTTCTTGTTTGTTTGTTTTTTCTAGCTCAAAGACATGTCAATGTTAGGTGTACAACCTCTACTGGGCATGCAGCCCAGTAGAGATGTGAAGTTAAAGAAATGGTAACCATAATCTTGACTGCAGGACAAAGACATCAGTTCACTTCACTTTATTGGTAGAGGCTGGGTCAAACCTAGTTCTAGGTAGGTCTAAGAAGAAGGTGTGGATGAGAAGCTCTTTTTTTCTTTCTAGAAACAAACTAAGATATTGCATATAGCCCAAATAATCCTTATGGAAAATTTCAATATTTAATAGTGCTAACAGACTAACTACAATGACAATGGAACATTCATACTCTTTAATAACTGTCTTTTGATTTTAGGCTACCATATGTAGCTATTTATTCTTTTGCATGTGTCATATTTTTTTTTGCATTTTTTCTTTATGAATTTAAATGATCTCCTGAAATCTAAATAATAACTTGCTCATTTTTTTCCCCTCAGCTTCTAATTTATTTCATTCATTTTGGGGGAAGTTTACATGAGCTACCCCTCCTAGTACCACACCCAGAGACATAAGAATGAATCCTATAGATTTGGTACTTGAGTAGAGGTGGTTCTAATGTGAGATAATCACAATTAAATATCGTATGATTTATAACAAATATTAGCAGTTCTAAAAGTTTTAATTTCTAGAATAGTAGTACATTAGATAGCAGAATATCATTGGGCAGTCATCTAATGTCTCCACATAACACAGTCTTCAGTTTTGATTTTCTCTTATATAGACTATTGAAGAGACCTTTCAGTATCTTGTTTCATTCATTCATTCCTGCATTCACCCTGTATCCTTTAAGACCTACCATACGCCAGACACTATGGAAGCATCCAGAATACACATAAGGAGAGAGAGAAAAACAAAATAAAGCCTCTGCTACAGTGAGGTATAGATGAATAATCATACAACTTGCTATTATATTCCTGTTTTGATAAATGTAAGAAGGATGAATATTAGGTACTTTGGGAATGACTAATACAAGTCATGAATTTCATCACTTTTTCAAGTTGCATTGCATTCAAATTCACATGATGTCTTTCAAGAAAATATCAGAATAAGTTACCGGATTAGTTCATGATATGTTTTTGTGTAGCCTCAGATTCATTCAGTGGACTACTGAGAGTGAATTCTGCTTCAAGTGGGAGCAGCATCTTGGCTGGTGATCTGTTTTGTACTTCACATTTACAATAGCCAATTGTCGGTTTGCAGCAAGGATTCAAATTTGATACGAATATTCCATTCCAGACAAGAAGGCTAAATAAAAAATGTACATCTGTATACGAAGTAGACCCCAAAATTGTATTGCTAAAAATTCTTAATGAACCAAAGCTTCCACCATCAGCAATTACAATGTTACACCCCCATCAGCAATTACAGTATTTACTCCATAGAAGCTATTGAATTTCAAACTTGGTCATTCTGAAAAACATTCTCCCATGTAGCATTCTATTTTTGTGAGGACACTCGATGAAGGTCATGTTTAATAGGAAAACAGCATAGTGATAAGGCTGCATGTCAGAAGCTCTGAGATTGCTTTACTTACAATGGCAAGATTGGCAAGATGGCCTTTCTTAGAATTTCTTTGATGGATAAAAGCATGGACTATGGTACCAAGATGTTTGGGTTTAAAGCCTCTGTTACTTAAGCATATATTTAATATGTAATATACCTGGTAGTTTTTTCATCTGTTAAATGGGTTAATAACTATACTTACATAATAGTGCAATGGGCATGATTAAAAGAAACAATAACTATAAAGGGTTATTAACATTTGTCATACAATGGGTGTTCTAGTGTTACATATTATTATTGTTACCTATTAATTTATTGGTATTATTGTCATTATATGTGAATTCATGTGACCAATGCTTTTTCATTAATATTGAGTGTGTGTTTTCTTTAACAATAGCACGCAACATGACTAGGGCTACAACTTTAAAATTTTTAAAAAAATTAACTTGTACCATGTGATAAAAATTTTGTGCTTGAGTTGAAATGAAAAATTCTTGTTTTTTTAAGTCTGATTCTATCACTAATTCTAACATAAATTTTTCGTTACGTTTAAAAAGAATTTTTTTTTTTAGCTTGTGAAAATGGAAATTTGAACTGTATAATTTCCAAGGACACAATAGTTTATCTGTTATTGTTATCATTAGAAATACTATCTATTATTGTAACTGGGAAGGGCTCAATATATAACTGTTCTAAATAGATTCATCTGCGAATGATTGTGAAAATGTCAGTTGCATAAAGAGATAATGTAACCTGAAAACTTAAATTACATTCTCAGACTCACATGTAGTAATTGCATGAGCTAGGGAATTAATAGATATGGATTTTGAAAATGACGTTGAAGGACCTAAAAAGGAGGCAGAGGAGGGAGAAAATATTAGAAAGACAAAGACTAACTGTTTTGAATTCCATAAGCCACATAAACTCAGTCAGGTGAAACATGAACCATTCTGAATATACTGCAGTAATGGTTCCTTTCACAGATTCGCCTTCTTGAGGCCAGAGTAATGAGAATTAGAACAAGAATGATGACCGTAGGCAGTGCATTACAGAAATAATCCCATTAAAGTTTGGATACCTATAAATCTCAGGAATAATTCTGCACTCTATATTATAAGATGAAAGGTCACTGAGCTACCACTTTCTTAGACTAAGTCTCGGAAATTGTCTGATGAAGACATATAATCTGCGGCAAAATGTGAAAATTTTAACAGGTTTTATTTAGATAATTCATTCTTTTCGTTCAAGGTGATAGGAAGATCAGTTTAAAATAACGGTTCTGTTTCTTTTCTTTCTTTTGTTGTTCTATTTGTATGGTAATTAAAAAGTATGTGGAATTAATTTTATGGATTACATAAGCAAACAAATCAAAACATTGATTATCTTTGTTTATGTAATCCATAAAATTACATAAAATATTTATGCTTGTTTATTCAATCCATAAAATTACATAAATTTTTTATGTTTGTTTATACAATCCATAAAATTACAAAAGTTATGTACATTGATCATAAAATATACATTTCTATGAGTCCATAAATACCTTTCATTTAAAAAAATATTTAAAAAATTCAGATTTATACCACAGTTTTCATTTTTATTTATAATTCAGGACTAATTAATATATTTATTTCAGAACTTCTAGTTAAAGAATACACTTTGCACTTTATCTTATCCACCCACATGGAAAGGTGAAGTGAGTCATATAAAGACCAGAAAACTAGCCAACTGGTATAATTTTGTGAACATAGTAGCAATAACTCTAATTTTTATCAAGGCTATGTATTTACATCTATTATTTATTTAATTATTATTTTTAAATCAAAGTCACAGTCTTCATATCATCTTTATTAAACATTGTAATCATTTAATAGCATTCATTTTATCTTCATAGCTTCACTATAATATTTGGTTAAATGATTTAACTTTATAGCTGATTGATTGGGATAGTTATTTTAAAATATTCTATGAATATTATATACTTTAGTTTACTTGATTTTCCAAAAATATGTACTTTTAGAATTAGGCTTACAAGGGCTAAAAATTAGACATACTCTGTTTAGTTTTAAAATTCTTTAATTATGCTAAAGATAAAGTTCATTAACTTGTAAATATTTTCTTATCGTTTAGTGAGAAATTAAGTGAAAAAAATTGTGTAAAATAGAGGATAAATTAATTTTAAAAACCTAAACACAATACATGTTGAATAATTAATTATGCAGACTAATCATTTCTTTTCAAATTCCTTCAAGTTCTCACCCATTTAATGTGTTGTTTTGAATGCCTGCTTTTTAAAATAATGTAAATTATACTTCAAAACTTCATCTGAAGGTTGAAGTGATTTTATATTTCTGAAGTATTAACCCATTTATGGGATAAATGGCTGTTAATATTTCTGGTAAAATTCTATTAACTTTTCAATAGGTAAAATACCATACTTAGGTGTTTGGGGCCACCTTGTGGCCATATTATAGTATATTGGGGAATGCTCTCTGGCTTCAGATTCTTTTCCTACAGAACATTGATTGCCCTTTGAAGCTTTCAAACAAATGTGAACTTACATGAAGGGCTATAAAATGGCATTAAAAATGGATTATGTTTAGATTAATTCAATTTAATCATTACATTACTATAATTATAAAAATATTGTTTTTCAAAAACCTTAAGCAAAATATTTTAAACTTTTGAGACAAGATAGAATTTTTAAACTGAAAAAAAATGTTTTTACTGTAGAGCTGCAAGTTAACTCTAATCATTCCTTAAATGTTTAACTTTCTCAAGGCAAAATGCCTTCCTACACCCTCTGATGTGCGGGACAAGGAAACCAGGGGCTGTATAGTTTTTATTTTTGCATTTTGGAAAACTTAAATATAAACATGCAGCCTACATTAAAAACAAAAAACAAAGACCAGCAAACCCTGGTAATTGAATGCGTTTGTCAGTGAACTCATTGAAAGCTCAGAAAGACAAATTTGTTTGCTTTCATTTTTCCATAAATACCAGAATAATTTATAATTCACTTGGTGTAATGTACGTACTCACCAATCATCAAGTCTCTTTTACTTAGTTTTGTAACCTAATAACACTCTTGCACAAAAGCAGAACACATACTTATTGTTTCTCTTGTAATTTTACAAGGAAGTACCTACCATTAAAAATAAAACAATACAATTATTTCCTAGGAACCATGAAATAAGCACTTCTAGATTTTAAAATCAGGAACAATCATTGATTGCTTACATGGGCTTCCACCTTATTGCTTATCATCTGAAGGTGATGATAAAGAAATTTGATCAGAACGCATTTAATTTGTACATTGCCCATAGCAAAAGATGAGCAAAAGAATTCCTCTAATTTATTTATATATCTATAGCTATAACTGTTTTTATCTATTTATCTATCTGGATACATTGATGTTGCTATCTTGAAGTATCACCATCTATCATCATCATCATCTTCTTCTTTATCATCATCAAAACCTTAGTAAGACTTCAATTCCAAGATTGGACATGAAATAATCCCGTAGTCACATTCACAGGCCACAGTATAAACAGCTGAATTGCCCCTCTTTGGGGCGCTGGGATGATTAACTCTAATTGAAAAAGTCGTTCTCAATGGGAATTGAAGACAAATTTATAAAATTACAAAAAAAAAATCTCATGACGATGTTATATGTTAAAGCCATAAATTGACCATCTTGATAACACAAATAATTTCCTCACCCATCCCTTTCCCTGTCTCTCTATCCCTCTCCCTCTCCCTCTCCCTCTCTCTCTCCCTCTCCCTCTCCCTCCCCCCCCCTCCCTGTCCGTCTCCCTCTCCCTTTTCCTCCCTTTTTCCCTCTCTGTTTTGAACGTTTCAGGCTATCTCTTCATATAGAACAAGTGGTCAGAGCATGTCATTTCTCATGCACATCCCAATAGTCTGACTGACTATTTATATTATATATATATAATAGTATGACTGACAAAGTTACTTTGCTTCCCATTAAACCATGCTCCCTTTGTCAACAAAAGTGCTTCTATTCTAAGAGATACTACTATTGATTTGCTTTTATTCTCAAAAGACCACTAGCTTTTTTTCTATACAATGCTGCACACTGTTCATCATTTCAAATAAATATATAAAGTATCTATTTCAACTCCAAAAGGGACATAGAAATAGAAATGAATTGGAATATTTAAGAGTTTAGAAACATTTAAAATAAAGATGAAACCTTATGATGTAATATTCACATTTAATGCTATTGCTTAGGACACATTTTTTTTTGCTAATGAATAGTAAGTGGATAATCATAAATGTAGAAAGAAACATGAAACCTCTTCCCCTGATGAGTAAAAACCAAGAAACAACCCAAGACACTTAGCTAGAAATTTCTAGTCACTTCTCAGTTTTAGTAAAATATAGTATACCTGTTTACCAAAGATAACTTAGCCTCAAGTGATAAGGGCGATTTCCATTGTTAACCATCATCCTGAGATCATTTGTAAACATCTTACTGTTTTTTTAAAAGATCTAGTGTTGAAAATATGTTGTCTATAAATCTAAACTTCCCCCCAGCGCAAATATGACTATTTGACAAGTCCTTTTAATTCTAACTATAAAAATTATAAAATTGATTCTTTCCTTGATTCCAATTTAGTACTACAGAAGACATTCAACTTACATCTTCCCTTCGCAGTTCAACCACATTTTAGAATTCCTAATATATATTGTGGAACTTGCTAGGAACTTGGAAACCAGTTATGGTCCCTTCTAAAATGAGATGAAAATACAGTAGCAATTATATTTTAAATTATTTAGTGCTTTGCTTATAGAATGAATGAATTTTTAGGTGAATGTAGATAAGGAATATGGAATTTGAATCATAGTGGTGTGAAAGGGGACTTGAAAAGTAAGTATATTTCAACTGGTTATTAAAAGGTAAAACTAATGAGCAATGAAATCCAAATACCTCCCTGCTAATCTTCACTCTTCCCCCTCTAACCTTTTTAAAAAATATTTTTCTTAATTCATTTTTTGTATTCGTATTCATTCAATAATATTTATTGATTTCCCATTATGGAGGAAGCAATATGTTAGGTACCAGGATGTGAAAGAAAATAAGTCACACTCAAACTTCCTAATGTCTAATGCCTTGTGACACTGTCCAGGAGAAAATTAAAACAGAAATGACAGTATAGTCTGATGATTACAAGGAAGAGTCCAAACAGGGTACTATGACATTAAAGAGAAGAACATGTGCCAATGTTAAAGTCTAAATAAAACAGGCTTCTTCAGAGATGAAATTAAAGCTATACCCTTAAAACTGTGACTCTGTTTCACTCACTAGCTCAAAAATTTCCCTGCACAACTCCATTTTAAGGGGTACCGCTTACTAACTACATAATGGTAAATTGTTGTCACTCCAGAGTTGGACAGATCTTTCACTTCTGCCGCCAAGGAGCTTGGAAATTTTGACCAAGTTATTTAATCTAGCTAAACCTCAGTTTCCTTGTTTGGAAACTGTGGGGACTTCTTAAATCTTCTGAAAGGAATAAATGAAGCTCTATGTGGAAAACAGTTTTTTGTTTGTTTGTTTTTATAATTAACGAGTTCCTAGTAAATATTATCAGCATTATTAATGCTCACTGGGTAAAATCCAAATTCTTTAATCTCATCTGATCTAATTCTTCCTTTTCTTTTAAATTATCATGATTTCCTCTGTTACCCCCCCCCCCATTTGCTTCATAATATAAACAAATTGACCTGGTCTCAGGAGAATTATCATTTTATTATTATTTTAAATGGTTCTAGCTTTGTTTATATTGCTCACTCTGCCCCCAGGTTCCACCTACTAAAACTCAAACCATTCAGATAGGCTTCACAGGTTACTTTTTTCTTAAGATGTTCTTTGAGTTCTTCTGCTCAAAGGGCTCTCTAGCTTTGGAAAACTCACAACTTTTTATTTATCCCTCTCTTTACCATGGGTTATCATCTGCCTTGATATATAGATATATAGATAATAGGTATAGATATAGATACAAGTATAGACATATATTCTTAAAACCAGAATAATTTTGATTTTTATCTATGACCCCAACACTTAATTTAGTAACTCCCACATAGCAGCAAATGTGTAATGAGGAAATTCACACATCAGATAAGTAGAACATATATTATGGTTTACCATTTATAAATAAATATAGTACATATAGTAAAATTGAATGATTAGATAACTAATTAAAAGATGTGATCCAGTTCCTTTTCACTGGATAATATTCTCTATCTCACCTTTATTCTAAAGCAATTTTCTTTTTTAGAAATACAAACTTTAAAGCAGTTTTTTTTTTTTTTCCCAACCTGATTTATTGGTTGAGTGATTGATTGATCACGTTATTCATTTAATATACACAACAGGCCCTTCCCTAGACCTATTGTATCAGAATTTTTGGAGTTATGGTATAGCTGTTTGTGTGTGTGTGTGTGTGTGTGTGTGTGTGTACATATATACATATTGCTGGGTGACCTGAATGTGTCCACCAGATAAATAATTATAACTGGAAAATACTGTAATATTTTTTATATCTGTGCCCATGAAGTGATTCTAAAACCAATTTTAAAATGGAAAGAAACATTGAAGGGGACATTACTCATTTTGAAATACACAAATTCTTATTTGATTTCTTGTTGACTCTTTATAACCATTTAATGTTTTAAGCATACATTATGTACAAAGCTTTGTGTTATACATGGAGATGGACATAATAGATAAAATAAGAGACTTAGTATGATACTGAGAAGCAAAATAGTACAGACAGGACCTGGTGGCATATAATTAAGCACTAAAATGACGAAACCAGTAAATACTAGGAATCATCAATCATCAGTATAAGTCAGAAAGCTGGAGCAATGGGGTAAATAAAATTGTTACTTGACCTTGGCTTGACCTTGGAGAATGTATAGAATGTATGTAAGAAAAGATATTCCAAAATTGTATCACTGTGAGCAAAAACAGGAATGAACATTGAGTTTTGTTTGGTCACTAAGGAACCACACTAGATTTGTGCTGAGAAAACTGTATCTATGAAGAAACTTAAATACTGATTTAAGGGGTTCAGACATGATTAAACAATTTTTTTAAAGAGACAATATTCTGAAAGTTCTTTTCAAAGGGTACCACTTTACTCTAAACACATGGAGTCAAATAAGGTTAAAAAAAGGATCAACCATTATTCTTGGCACTTTATATACTTCATATGATGCTGCCGATATAAGCCCAAATGCTTCAAAGTCAACCAAAAGCTATATTGTTTCCCCAAGGTAAGCCAACCTAGGAGTGCCAATGGAATTATGCTAATAAATGTGTCCGATTCTGTCCATGCTCCATTCCTAGCAATTTTCTCATATATGCTCTCAAACACAAACGTATATGTTCTAAATTTCCATTTCATAGCTGTGATTTCCCAAGCACTCGTTTACAGTGCCTCATGGTTTGATTACTGTCTAGCATCTTGTCCCAATGGTGGAAGTGGAATTATCTCTAGTCTATGTTTGCGGATGGGTCTGGTGTTCCAAAGCTATTAAGACTACTGATAGTTCGATGTGTCACATAGATTTTTTTTTTTTTTTTTTAATTCTACTTCAGTTTAGGTTCATTGTGTGACCAGGGGTTGTTTATTTCAAACCCATTTTATTTTTTTTCCGGAGAAAACAACTTGTTCTTAGTCTCATGGCCAGTTATTGGCGAAATGCAAAGTAGAGCTATATCTTAAAACCCATATCCCTGTGTTATCACTACCATGCTCTAAGAGTAATCAGTTTTACTCACTGTGAAGTGAAGACTCAAACAATATCAACTTCGTGAGTTAATTTATTTTTTTATAGTTAACTGAGATAACATATGTAATCTTGTAGTAGTGTATGGTGTACAGTACATACTCTTAATATAATAGCTGAAACTATCATTGTGCTTTCACTAATAGTGATTATTTTTGTATGTTTTTGTTACTAAAAAGTTTTAAAGCAAATGACTACATATTGATAATATCCATGATAAAGATAACTTATTTGTTGAGAACTTTTTAAGTGCCAGGCACTATATAGAGTGATTTACATTTAGTATTTCTTTTGCTTTATTAATAAATTTATTGGGGTGAGAATGGTTAGTATGTAGGTTTCAAGTGTACAATTCTATAATTTATTATTTCTTGTAATCATCATTTTAAAGGAGACAGGTAATATCATTGTCTTCATTTTACAAATGAGAGAACTGAGATATAGAGAGTTTAGATGATTTTCACAAATACCAAAGCTAGAAAGTGAGAGAGCCAAATGCAAACTCTGATGCTATGGTACCTGCCCTCTATCTCATAACAAGTACTCAGTAACTATGGAATGAATGAATGTCCTGTAGTCAAGGTAAACTTATGTTATGTATGTATTCCTGAGAGGAGAACATATATGATCTAATTTTTTCTACTCCCGTTTTTCCTTTTTATAAAATTTGTTTATTATTGACTTGTTATTATTTCTTTTTCAATGAGAGAAAATTGACCAAAAATAAGTAGGATTTATCATGTAAAACAGCGCCATATGTTAAGCACTGTTTTATTAATATGTACAATTAAGTTGTCAAAATTTATGAATGATGAGATTTGCATTTTAGGTAGGAAATGTCACTAAAACAACTAACTTAAAAAGTTGCCATAAATTGCTCCATGAGCTTTAAGTCATTCTCTTACCATTACCGTAGTTTTTGTTTTCTTTTCTTTTTAAATGCTCCCAGTTGCAGAAATAAGGCATGTAATGCTATTTTTGAAAGTACATGGAATACTTTTGAAGTGTACATGGGAAAACAGTCACAGTGGTTGCCTCTGGTTATAGAGGTTAGGGGTTCATGTGTCTACAGTTAGAGAACCATTTTCCTTGTACATAGACAATTTTGTTAGAAAGTGTTATGAATATGGACTAATTTTTCAAAAACCTTTTTAATTAAAAATAGCTTGTTAATCATTATGAAACCTATTGAGCATATACAAATGAAAAATGCCAAACTCTTAAATAAACTACTTTTATAGCATAAGTTGACCGACTCACATGTCAAGTGAGTTTACACACTACTCCCTGAATTTTAGTAAACTAAATAGTTATTACCAAGAAAACACTCCATAGCATGTCTTCCCCGTATGGCTCTACCTATAAGATTATGTTATATTTTTCTAAAAATTCACTATTAGAAAACCTTGTTGAGGTTATGACATAAACCAGAGTTTCTCAAACCTGATTTAGGTTATATGAATTTTGAAAACTGTGAGCTTTCATATGATAATATGAATATATTTAGTATAATCATATATGTAAGGTGAATAACTATCTTGTAATTCCCATGTTATTTCAGAACCCATTTTTCCATTGTGATCATTGTCACTTTCATGCTTCCACTGGGTTTCTGATAAAAGATCAGAGGTGGAAATATATTGTATAGGTTTTTGCTAAGTGAGCTTCAAAAGATGTTATGATAAAATATATGAATTATTTGAAAATGTTGACACCTAAAGAAAAGTGAACCAAGAGTTTACTTTGCTGTATATGTAATTTCTAATGTACATTAATTTTAATTCTCAATGTCATGTTCACATTCAACAACTTAGTTCTATGAATCAAAATAATCTGTTATATAAAATTAGTATTGATTTGAATGCTGTTAATTTTGTGAGTTTTTTGCAATGATTATTTTTGTGTTGTATTGTAAACACAAATGTTTATCATTTTACAAAAAAAAATGTATACAAGCTCTTATGCTTATTTTATACATGTTTCAGTCACATTATCCTATAAGTAATTCACATCGATGTAGCAACAAATGTCATGAGAACACAAGTAAACATAAAAACTCAGGATAGATCTAAAATGATCTCTCTCAATATTTAGTAAAAATATTGCAAATCATAAGTACTGGGTGGGAATAATAGATAGTGATGCTATTTTAGAGCTAGGTTAACGTTTTAAAATGTGATGGACCTCATGATGTGAGAAAACTTTGTAGATCCCTAATACCAAGGGGCTAAGATACTTCAAAATAAAGCTTTTTGTGTACCAAAATCTAGAGTCTAGATTTATAGAAAAATAGCTTTTGGTATGTTTTGTTTGTGAATTTGTTATTTGTATCTTCCAGAATCACACAGAATTGCAGTTAATGTAGACATTTTATGCAAACATTTGGAGAGAATGCACTCTCAGAGAGAGTTCAGTATATCTAATCACATTTTCATAACAGTCATTTGGCAACTCTCTTGGCTACAGGAAATTCATTCATTCACAGTGAGTACTTGTGTCTGAATACTGCACCACATCAGCTCTGGCTATTGAGCCCATTTTACTAAGACACCTGGTTCTTAAATTTCAGTGTGAAATGTTTAAGCTTGATCACTTCATGTATAACTGAACAGCAAGGAGAGCCCTGTACTTTGACAAAGATAAAAGCAGTATTAATGATATATTGGGCCACTTCCTTTTAATAGTCTAGAATTGATTTATTGTATGTTTTTTATCTAAACCTTTTATGAACCTATTATATTTCCAGCCTGTGTTACTTCCATGAGCACTCTACCTAATAAATAAAGTAGTATGGCACTTTCCATTATTTATCCTAAATTTATCTCTTTGAAACTTCACAGGGCGCCCTTAGACCTTGTATAATTGAAGTTTGTGGATAGCTTGCTTGGCTTTCACACTATTCACCTTCTTCATGATTTAATAGATGTCAGAGTTTCTAGATTGAAGATTCTAATCTTTAAATTCTTCTAATACACAGCTGCTCCATTTCTTTCACGATTGTTTAGTTGTCTTTCTGTGAGCAGTTTCTAGCTTTATTACACATATTTTTGGAGGTAATGCAGTCTACATTGTGTGAGAACATTGTGACTCGTGGTTCATAGAAATTCATAACAGAAAGAGTGTGCATTTCAGAATATGGGGCCAGTCCAGCCCTGTTCACCAACCAAGGAATCTTGAACACCTTGCCTAATACCTCTTGAGTTTATTTTGTTTCCATCAAAAATTGGGCATTTAGAAAAGTTGATTTTTAAGTTCCTTTCTGAATCTAGAATCTCAGAAATGAAATGACAAGATTATTATTTTTACAAAAGAAAACAACACTTTTTGATATATTCCATGAAACAAGAAATATAATGAAATGATTTAGAGTAAACCTTTGTGTGGTGATTAATATGGAAATAGCTACACGGTTTCATATACTAATATAGAAACATTCTCATACTTCCGAGATGACCATGCCCCAACTTGTTTCACCTCATTATAGATTTATGTAAATGTTTCAGAGATAATTATGTGTTCCTCCCTCTTTGTTTATGTTGCTTACTCACAATTTGATTAAACAATGTTTAGCAAAATTTGGTAACATTTTATTGATTCATTTAAATATTGATTGAGGCAGTGGGAAAACAAATCCATATATAAGATCAACGAAAAACTATGACCTCATGAATCTTTCATTCTAGAGTGGAGATCAAATGATAAAAACCTAAACAAAAATATTTAATATTTTTGCCCTGATTGTAATAAGTGCTATGGAGGTAAAAATGCAGAGAAGAGCGTGCTATTGGTCTAAAATTGGTTCTTTCCTCACAACAGAAGGCTACTTCTCAATGGCTGCATTTTTTGTCTCCTGCTATACCTTCGAGCACCTAGTGAGCTTTCCAAAAAGTGGTGGCTATGTGGGTATTTGGCTGTGTCCTGTGTTTTTCCTTCAACCTGCTGTTATAATTTGATAGTGGAGAAAGGTTACAGAAATGTATTTCTTGTGAAAAAAGAGAGAGAACTTTCATTTCTCACTAGATAAGGTACAATTCACAAAATGCAAAAATTGGTTGAGTGATACAGTTTTCATTTTCTTCACTGATATAGTTGACAGTTATATGGGGAAAAAAGACACGTGCTGTGAGACAAATCTCTAAAAACACATATGTGGTTATTTAAAAGTACAACTCATGCTGCAATTGCATTGGAATTCAGCACTGCTTTCTGCTTGCTTTGTTTCTGATAGCTTTTCTTTCCTGCGATGTAAGAGATACTGACCAGAGGATTGTTTCATTTCATAAATATTTTTGTTCAGATGATGGTTTAACTCTATTGAAAAACTCTTGCCCAATCTGAAGATCTGTGTTTGAGGTTTTTTTTAAATTTTTTCTTGCTAAATTTGCATCATTTTTCATTCAAGGAACTTTGAAGTGATTGAAAAGAGATAATTTCTCATTGTTTAAATTATTTCTGATTTGAAATAAACTCTACTATAAGAATGCACATTGCAATGGCAGTTCTCTTTTAAAATTTGTTATGGAACTTACAGGTTTTAGACTGTCACTGCACATGGGTTCTGTTGTGTATTATTATTACCTTTTTTCCTCATTGCAAGTCATATTTTATATGCAATCATCAGACACTTTCATGCTCAAGTGGTTGTTAGCTGTGTGCTCTCCAGCTGTTCCAGACTGTTAAATAAAACTAGTACCCCCATTGGGTGTATGCCTGACTGGCTTCCTGCAGCTGCAGGAACCACTGGCTTAGAATTGGCTGCAAATGAACACTGTGATGCTGCCCTGATCCAGTGGCTCTATTTACCAGTCCTGTATCTTCTTCCTGTGTGACACAAAGGAAAGGTGAAGTAATACTCATTTCTGGCAGAGACAAACCGTTCAGGATCGCTTCAATTGTTCCATACATTTAGCATTATAAGTACAGCACTCTTTGAAGCTACTTCACATTTCTATGTGTCCTAGAAAGTGCCACGACTACGGTCAAATATGCAAGTCACATAACTTTATTTGGTCTCAGAAACTTCTTTTTGAAATGAAGACTTGATCTGGAGAATTTCTATCTTTTATCCCCCTGAGTTTTAGAGAATGCAATGATTCTAAGTAAAGGTTTTATTTTACAAATATGTGGGTAAAATACAAATCTCACATTAGCATCCCCCCCCAGCTAACTTTATTTTATTTCTTTGTAATTAAAATACATGAAACAATGGTTGCTGTCTTATTAATATTGACAGCCACCATACTACCACCACCACTAAATGTCTCCTGTGTTCTAGAGTTTTCAGGGGCTGGGATCTGAAGAGCAGTAAGATATGACTTATATCTAAACGTTTATATTAGCAGATTTAAAGTGAATCATCATTATTGTCAGTATTGATAGGGATTTAGAATGGTCATCCATTCTCTAATCACAAGCTAGAGTGATTTGGTTAAAGCACTTACCTGATTCTGCACAATTCTCATCCATCTTGATGTATTCCAAATTCTGCAGCCTAAGAGAACATACCCTTTCCTATCAACAGAGCTAAAGAATACAATATGACTGATTAAGAATCTCCCTTCTTTCTGCATACTTCTATCTTCTCCCTCCTTGACTCTCATAGTCCACTTATGATGAATGCATTCATTATCCATTCTGTGTACTGTTACTGCCAACATTCAGAAGCCAAAAAAATTGGCTAGCAGTCATTCACCACCTTAGTGAATATGGTTTGTCAAAGGTCTGCTGTGGCTCATGAGTGAGTTTGTGCTGAAATTTTCGTCTCCATCCTGTTGAAGTTTCAAATGGTTCTCCTTGTTTCTGTGGCTGCCCTGCCTCAACTAATTCTCAACCCAAGTAATTGAGATTATGTCACTGTTCTGTGCAAATATCTCACTTGGTGTAAAAGCCAAAGACTTGTAAAAGCTGGCAAGACCTGTCTATCGTCTCTTCTGCATTTCTTCTCCAGACTCTTCTTCTGCTCTCCCAGGATACACCATTTCAGCCATCCTGGTTTCTGGCTGATCACATAACATTCTATTATGCCCCTGTTTTGGGTGGGGCCTTTGCATTTTAATGTCCCCCTGCATGGAATGATTTTTTTCTTATAAACATATACGTATATAATTTACATATTATATATATTGGGCCAGGGTCGTCCTCCTTTCCTTTGGGTCTTTGCTCAAACATGACCCTTTCAGGAAGGCATTCCCTGACATCTCCCTTTAAAATAGAAATCCTTTAACATTACCTAGGTCATTTCCAGTATTGGTGTTTACTAAACACTTCTCACACCCAACGTACTATATATTTTGCTTATTCCATTTATTTATTGTTGGCATCCTCCCAAGAAAATCAAGCTTCTTGAGGACAGTGAATTTGCTTGTTTTGTTTCTGCTGTGTTACTTTTCTATTGTATTTATGTTTGAATCTTTCCATTGTAAGCTCTGTGCTGGCAAGAATAACATTTGTTTAGCTCCGTTTTTTTTTTTCTTTTCTCAATTCATATATATATATATATACACACATATATATATACATATATATGTATATATATATATATATACCATTTTCAATTCATATATATATATATATTCACACACACACACACATACACACACACACACACACCATTTTCAGCTATTCCAGTTTCTGTTTAACTGTCTCTCCATTATACATATACATACATATATATGTATGTATAATGTTTAAATAAATGAAAGGATATAGGGATTCTGTTAGATTTTTGGATGGCGATCTCACTCCTGGAGATTTCAAGGAGACTAGATCACTTTGTTTTTTTCTCCCTACTGCTGCTGTGACACCCCTAGTAATGTGGGCGAGGGATAAAAGGAAAAAGCACTTATATAGCAGATACTTTAAGGATCAGCTCCCTTGAATTGGCAGGTCTGACTGTCCTTGAGTAGACAGCTGATGAAGGAGGCTTCTTCCTGAACTAAACTGCATCAGAATTACCGATGTTTGCTGCATGCTGGCAGATATATCTGGTTTCAACCTCAAAATATTAAGTCAAATCTTGATAAGTCCAAATATCTTGTATATTATGCTGGCAGCTAGACCTTGATGATAAGATGAAACTAAGAAGAGTTTTCCATAAACCTTCAAAAGTTGAAACAAACTGTCCAGAGCTAGTCAGTCACCTAAATTGATTGTTGCTTTATAGGATTTGTATTTTTTTATGTGCCTCTTCTGTCAACATTCTTTATATCTAACATGAATACTGACGAGCAAAGGCACCACGTACAAAACTGTGGCAATGAAAGGAGAAAAAAAACCTGCGTTGCTTCATAACTTGTAAAATATAATTAGCATATTCAGAGTTGATTGCCTAGAATAGTTCTAAACAATATATGAAGGTCAGAAAAGTACAACTTTAGCAAGTATATGTCCTGTCCTTACCACCCTTTTGGAATAATAGTTGGATGTATATGATTTTAAATCAAAGGCAATGTTAATGTGCTTCATCATTTTTAGAACCCCTCTTTTATTCAAAGGTCAGATTTTGGAGAAGAAAAAGCTCACGATCATATTTTATATATCTTATGCAAGATATGTCTTATTCATATCTTAATTGATTCATAATTGAGGCTTATTAATTTTAGACAAAGTGAAAGCTTTGCAATTTAATACTATTATTTCTCATTGTATTTGGAGGCCAGATTATTGAAGAAAATGATTTGCATCTCAAAACAATATGGAATCTTTTAATGTATATAATTTTGACAAAATGTAATAGGCATAAAGAATTAATTGTTGCATTTGAGCTGTCTGACAAAAGGACAACAGGAAAAACATCCCAGTTCAGGAATATTAGAAAAACTACTGCCATGATAAAAAATTGAATATATTAATATTTGTGAGAGATAAAAGCTATACGTCTGAGGTTAGTAAGGTAAGCTTAAAAAGGAAAGAACTTAGTATTTTTGGAGAGGTGTCTATGCTGATATATGTAAGTGTACCTCATTTATTTTACTACTGAAAGGATTCCTTTCTATGCACAAATTTCAATGATAATGAAGATTTAAAAAACAAAAAAAGATAATTCCTGTATGGTGCCATTTAAGTATAAGCAATACAAAATAAAATTGTGTGTCTTGATTTAGATACACATCTTCTGATAGAAAGTAGAAAAAATGCACATAAACAAACTCAGCAATTTTACGACTGTTGTATTTATACAGGGAGAAGGAAAAGTTGAAATGAGGCTTACTGAGTTTTTTTTTTTTTTTTTTTTTTTTTTAAGAAACTTCTGAAGCAGATATGATGCTTTACTTGAATGTCTAAAGTCTGATATTTGGTTATTTGAGTTTCTGTTGTAGTATTCGCTACATTTTAAAATACAGGCATTACCATAAATATACTTAAATGCATGGGCAATATTAAATTGCATTTATAGAACCTATTCAAAAATTTTTAATCATTTTCAGCTATTCCAGCTTGTGTTTAACTTTCCATGCATACTATTGAGAAGAAATAAAATGTGAGCTTTATCATTTTTCAAAGTACTTAATGACTATCTATACAAGTATATAACATAATAATTTTATATACCAATGTCATTCCATATTTTAACATATAATATTGAAAATATTATAACATCTACATCTGATTTACACGCTAATATCAACACATATTTTATTTTTAAAGACATAAAGTGAGGAATATTTATAATTTTTAGAGTTGTGGGCAGTTTTGATCTTGGAAGAATTCCTGATGCTCAAAATACTTTTTTTGGGGGGGCTGGGGAGTGGGAGTTAAAGTCTTGAGGACAGCCATAAATTATGTGTGAATATCTTAATTTTAGGAAGAAAATGTAGGTATAAATTATTTAACTTAAAATACCTGACACTGTATACTAGAAACATGAATTGTATTAGTGGAGTTCTAGATTTTTAAACTATTCACTGGATAAAATTGGTGATTTAGATTTAAGATTCAAAATTCAAATCTTCTTTTAAGCCTATTTAAAAAAATATTTTTAAAATTTTCAAATAACATGTTAAAAACTATGACATAATACTAATAAATAAGTCCACTGATAAATGTAAAACCCCTCATAAAATTTCCTAGGAGTTCCAAAGAGCAATATATGACCTGTACCAAAATACACCCTTAAGGATTCAAGTGGCAAATTCCTAGGAAGTATAAATCCCACTGAAGTAACCATTAAATATCTTCATAGCTAGAAATTTATTTGGAAACATCTCACACTTGTCAAGTGAATAACAGTATCATGATTTAACTTAATAAATTATTTTTTCATCTCCAAAAACATTAAATGCCTGTGCTAGGAACAAATTCTATAAATAAAATAATATATAAGAAGCTAAACCAACAAATACTATTTTATGTCCTGTTATAGATCCACAGCTTGTAGCAGGAAGTTAGGATTATTTTGTTTGCAAATTCTAGTGAAACTCCAGTTAGCGAATCTTATTAAATTTCTAAGAAAACATGTTGGTTTGGTTAACTAGAAAGCCAGAGATGGGTTAAGTTGACTGACATAGGGATTGTGTGCTGTTTAAGGACCCAGGTTCCTTACTGCTCTCTTCAATTCTGTTTTCAATTCCTCCAGTGATAAGAGCCATTCATGATTGTAAAAAGTAACCAGTGGTAATCCGGTTTATATGCTTTCTTGTTTATGACCAGTCAGAGTGAAAGAGGGTAAAAGAGAAAGTGACACAGAGATGTCATTGAGAATAACTGAAGAGATTCTCTTTTATCCTTAAATCAATCATGAACAAAGGACATGGGATCCCTGAAATTTGCAAATTTGGGTGTGGTTAAGTCTTCTCTTGAGGAAGACAAATTGACAAGGTGGGAGTGGAATATAAAAATCTAAATATGAGATTATTGAAGAAAGAGAAAAAAAGGCATAAATGCTGGCAATATGTTGGGGGTTTTCTTCCAATTTCTGAGCTTGTTTATTCCAGTAGTACACCTAAACACTGAGTATATATTGCTATTGGATGGATTTGAAGCTCTCTGAGCTGATTGTGAGGTGAAATCATATCAGTCATCCATTTTAACACTAATGTATCCCCATTCTGGTGTATGGATCAGGAAATTGTTTGGGTCCCCTGAGGTATTAATATTTTCATTAGCTTGAAATTTATCAAAGTTCTCAAAATATCTAGTTATTTCTTTTCTCCTTGTTCACAGTTAGCCCAGAAAACACCCAATCTTGTTTGGAAATACCAGGGAGAAGGTAATTGCGTTGTTGTCATGTATGGTTATTACTCAGGTGTACTCACATATTTATTCACTGGGCTCTGAGTCTTTGAAGTAACTTAGGCCTGAAGTAACTCAAGTAACTTTGCTGAAGAGCCAGATATCCTTGTATCATTTTTGGAGCATCATTTTTCTGCCTGGCCAACCAAAAGATTTTTCAGTTATATAATTATTGTAGCCCTTAGAGTTCTGTGCATCTATTTTAGTCCTAAGGACTCTGATCAATTAGGAACTAAAAAATGCTCTCTTGCAGCCGCTATTAATTACAGAAATTGTATCTTGCAACTGATAGTTCATTACTATTATTTGGTTTCAACACCCAAGGATCTCATCATATGCACGGAAATAAGGACGTCTATTTCAACTGCAAAATCTCTTTGCAAAATTCCTAGCTAACAGAGAACCTCTACAATACATTTTTTTTAAGGCCTCTCTCCAAACTGTGTGCAGGTGAAGAGAAGTGTTAAGTACCAGGGGTGGGTGAATAGGTGAGGAGTAGGTGTGCAGAGCTGGGGCCCTGTCCAATACTTTTGAAAGATACCGATGTGCCATCATTCATGTATTTCTCAACACCTGAGGTAGAAAGCCATTTTCATCCTCTCTTAAGAGATGGATGGAGTAGGTTGAGTGAATTACACTCGTGATACAACTACTCTGCCAATTCTCATTTCCTTGTTAAGTGAATTCCTTTTATACACAAAATAATCAAAGCATTTTGGGCATCTCAAAATCTTCATTAAGTCCATATTTTCATTAGCTAACCAAGCAACAAAGCAAACTCCATTATCATGTGCAGAGGTTAGTACAATAATTCTAAATTTCATGGGAAGGGCAATCATATGAATAAATGCTACGTTATAATAGTATGTTCTGCAATCCTTGGTTTTAGTACTTTCAAAATTTATCCCTATGCATATTTTCTAGATTTTGATGATACAAATCCAAAAATTATTGTAGTGTTTTCATGCTTCATCTTCCCTTTCAGAATTTGTGTTTATAATTGGGTCCCTGGGGCATGTTGGGTTCTGTTTTTAATTTAGATCAGGAGATAATTAGAAATGCTGGAGGATGGGCATAATAAAAATGATTTTCCTTTGTAAGGTAACTCTCAGATGAATTTGCTGTTGGATTTTAAACAAAAGCAAAAAGGGTCTTGGACTTAGAAGGAAGGGCTGCTTCTGCTAACAGTACAGACAGAGATATTTGGGGATCCAGGGGACCCTGAGGAATCTGGATTCTATCTTATTCTCATATTCAGAGTCTCACTTGCTCTCAATCTATTCAGTAGCTTTCATACAGTGGTAGTAATGAGACTGCATGGAATCAACTTACACTTTTTATAATTGACAGTATCAAACTTTTTGTGTTTAGTATCTTAGGACTACGGTTGTACATGATACAGGATTATTTAATCAGTCATAAAATCCCTGTGGTTTCCTCTTGGGACCTTGAACCAGAATTTAGGGCTTTGAGCTTATTCATTTTCTTCAAGCTGTCAGTACAGTTTGATACAACCAACTTACCTTCAGAGTTCACACATTCCTTTTGCTCTTTAATTGTTCTCTCACTCAGAACAGCCACCTGATCCCTCAAAGACTGGTACTTAGTGAGCATTTTGCTTTAAGTTACCATAGGTCATAATATCATTAGCCATTTTGCTACTGCAAACCATGGGATGATAAAATTTCATTTTCAATTTTAGCTGGATTTTTTTTTAAGCAGTCAGCTATACTAGGTCTGATCATAAAGTCAATATTTCCTCTATTGCCCTGAGGTTTCCAGTGTTCGCCTGAAACTGCTTATCCTAATTCATATCATTTTGGATTTTGATGCATCACGTTTGCGAGGCCAAATTCACATGCAAGTTTCCTAACTGCAAATGCGGCGAAGAAATCTATTCTTTGGAATTATTCCTTGCAATTCAGGAATTATAAAGCTGGTCATTCAATCAATACATTGGAAGGATATTTAAAATTAACTTGTCAGAACAAAATAATGTCAACTATATAATGCAGTGATTCTTTTCTTTCCTTTGGTCATTGCCTATTTGTCTTTTTAATTCTTTTATTCATTGTTGTGCTCATTATTTTTTATTTTATTAATTTGTCAGAGAACTTTGTCCCTTAGAGATACTTAATCCTTTATCATATATGTTGTATGTATTTTTTTCCAAATATGCATATTACCTTCTGATTAATTTTGATTTCTATTTCACTAGAATTCTAAGTTGCTATGCTTTGTTTTTTTTATTTCCCCTGCCAAATGTCACTCTAAAAGAACTCAAATCATCCTTTTCTGACTGATACGAAATTAATGTATATTTGGAAACACAGTCAAACCTTATGTTTGTAGATATTTCGTTGATATTTTTGTATAAACAAGCTGAAACAAAACAAAATCTCAGTAGTTCTTTTGCTCCTGAGTCTGCCGGTCAGTGACCTAACCAAGTTACATGGCCAAGATGAAAGTTACAGGAGTGGGAATGTGGGTGATTCACTCGGCAAAGAGGATCTTCTCAGCGGTACATGGTAAGGAGTATAGACGAGTAATCTGAACAAGACGAGCAAATGAAGATTTAGAAATGGTGACTTAATTATTTGATTGTGATCTCTTTCATTACTATATGGTTAGCTATTTTTCTTTTTTTTTTTCTGTTTTTCTTTTAAAATCTGAAAATATTAAGCAATAATTTCACTTTTACGTTTTAAGTCATTTGGCATTTATGTTGACTTCCCTATGCTATGATGATATAATTTTATATCAAGTAATTAACTAATTTGATGAGCAAATTTGTCTGGGTATATGTATTTTTTCATGTTTTAAATTAATTTAAACTGTTCTTTTTTTTAATTTGGGCAAGTATTGCAAGTATCGAAAAAAAATCAAATAAGCCAAGATCACTAAGTGGTCAAAAATACCACAAATGATATCTTATTGTCCTTATTGCATTCACACTAAGATGACATTCTTTCAAAAAGGTATGTTAAGTTAGTGCATTCCAATGAAAACCAAGGTGAAAATAAAGATAGATGGTTAGGCAGACTCTTAGGATAAAAATTCTAACAACTGTACACCACATAAACTGTTGCTCACGAAAAGTGGCTTTGAGCTCCTGTGAACCAAAACATTGTTGCCTCTACCTTCCCCCATATACCTCAAGTGCCAGTTTTTCCAGTTAGTCACTACGCCAATTATTTCAGAATAGAACTTACTAAGGCTTATCAATCACATACTTTAGTATAAGCAATATTTTCAATACTTTCCTGAGTTTCGGTTCAGTGTGTTGCAAGACCGAGACTAAGCATGCTTGAGAGCATACAGAATAGTTTAGAGAGTAAAGGGAATGTCTTTGCACGTTTATGAAATGGTTTAGGGAATCTGGTGTGAGACTGGAGTCTGGAGTTTTGGGTTTTTGTATCAGCTATGCTAGAATTAAACTTTGGGGAAATAATTTACCCCTATAAAGTCTCATGTTTTTGCGTTTATATAATTACTGATTTGGGTTAGATTAACTCTGAGGTCATTTTGAACTTTAAGCTTTTATGAAAATAGATTAGAAATGGGAAAACAGAATGATATCCTGTAAAATATCTTGGCTTACATTGTAAGTATGCATATGAATTAATTAGCAAACATATGCTTAATGTCTACTTTTAATCAGGACTGTAGCCAGGTCCTAATTTCAGTCTTTCTTTTTTCTTTAAACTTACACATTTTTTGTTTAAGGTTTGCTTTCTAAGCTTAATTTATTGATTGAAATATAAATATTCTAGGTGATGTTACAATTTTGTTGTTCTTGATGGGGGCAATTTTTCTCCTCCTCCCCCAGGAAACAGTTGGTAATTTCTGGAGACATTTTTGTCTGTCACAACTGAGCATGAGGGCATTGTTACTGGCATTAGGTGGAGAGAGGCCAGGGATGCTGTCAAACATTCTACCTAGCACAGATGGCCCCCCACAGCAAAGAATTATCCAGTCCAAAATATCACCAGTGCTGTTTTTAAAACAAACAAATAAACAAACAAACAAAACAACCCCTCTGATGTAAATATACTATGAATACAACTTGATGCATTTGCAAGGGGCTGGAGTTGCCATTTCTTTTCAGTAAAAATCATACAATGATTTTTTGACTAAAAGGATAAGATATTAAATTCAATTGAATCATAATAATGAGAGATTTGTGTTCTCTAAAATAACTATCTTAGATGTTCTTGAAAAAAATAAGATATATTCATAAGATACCTGATATAGGAATGATACTGCATACACTTTGAGGACCAGTATTGTCTATAATAATGCAGGAGTGAACTTAACTGATACCCAAATGGAGAAACACAGACATTGGCTTCAGTCCAGTGGTCTATTAGATAGATACATGAATTTGATATTCCTGTTCATCGGGAATCAATGAAAGCATCTAAATGCTTACCAAAACATTCTGGAGGTTAAATTTTATTTCGTTTTACATCTCAGTCCCCACAGAACAGGAACAATCGATTTACAATACATACATACATATATATATGGAAAGTATTAGTTATGTCCAGATTTTCCAAAATAATTGCAATCTAGTAATACCCACTATTTTGTACCAACTTTATTCACATTTATCAATTCTATCATTTGCTTTTATATCTATTTATTTTATACTTTCTATCCTTATTTTTTCTTTCAGCTTTAAGTCCCCAAGTATAAAACCTATATTCAATGCTCTTCCCTAAAAATGCAAAAACATAACGAAAACCATAATGCTAATCATAATCCAAATTTATCGCTTAAAAGACAAATTTGTCATTTCATTAGCCTTGGGAAACACACACACACAAATTAGTCTTTTAATAACTTATGTAGTGAAAATTTAACTATTACTTGGTCTTTGCAGCAGATAAATGAGAGGCACTTTTTTATTAAACTTGGATACCTCTTAAAAATTACCAGAGATTGACTCCCCCTCTTGTTTTGAACTTTCTGAAAACAACTAAATTCATGTGATGTAATGGAATGCACACTTGGTTTTGAAAAAGCATAATGGATAAAATAATTATGGGTAACGATGCATAAAAAGAGTGGTTCTCATTTATATAATTGAGTAATTAAAATAGAAGTCATGCTAGTACCTTGGCAACCTGAAAGGATAAATGAAAAATTCTATAGTCAAAATCATGACCTCTAATTTCCAAGAGATTTGGGTAGTGAACATCTGCTATGGCTGATCACAGTAAGAACCACTTCATGCCTGAAGGCATAATTTCCAAAAGTTACGGCTTGTTCACCCTTGATCACTTTGTTGAATTGCATAAATGAATTAATTTATAACATCATCAGCATAAAAAGGGTCAATCTAATGGGTAGGCTTGAAAGTGAGAATCCAAAGAGTTTTTTGAAATCAAATGAAAGATAGAGAAGTATTTTTTGTATTATTTGGAACACTATGTTCACTGGAAGAAGTACCATCCATGATCAGTATAAATAAAAGGTTTTAAGTAAGCTGCCTAGTCTTAGAAAGGAGTTAAGTTATGCATTCATTCTTTGTTTCATTATATTTGTTGCTAATGGAACATTGTTCTACAGTGTGCTAAGTACTGCTCTGTTATTGTGGCTGCAACAAAGAACAATGCATAGAATGCATTTTAAGACTATGTATTGTAAGACTAGATACCGGAAGGTTAAACAATAGATAAAAATAACAATAATATCACTGTGTGATAAAACCTAGGAAAGAAATGAATGTGGCGAATGGAAGGAGGAGAATGTGTTTAAAGGCTCGTGGACGCAGAATAGTCAGACATTTCTGAGAAGGTGATATTTGAGTTGAGACTTGATAAATGTGAAATGTGAGCAAGGAATTTTCCACACAGGAGGGACAGAAGTGTTAAAGATCCTGATGCAGAAATGAGCTTGCTGTATTGGTGAAAATGAATAGATGCCAGTGTACCAGAAGAAAATTGATCAAGAGCAATAGACGAGAGATGAGTTTAGAAAAATAGGCAGGGACAGCATTATAATGCATTGTGAGTAACATGGGCAGCATAAGAAAATGAGGGGACGAGGAAATGGGGAGTTGTTTTTCAACGGGTGTAATGTTCCAGTTTGCAAGATGAATATGTTCTAGAAATCTGCTGTACAACACAGAACCTGTAGTTAATGATAATGTGTTATGTATTTAAAATCTTGTTATGAGGGTAGATCTCATGTTAAATGTTCTTACCATCAAAAAAAAAAAAAAACGGCAAGGGGATGTAAGGTATCTTTCAGACACCTTGAGCACTTTTATTACCTTTTTTGTGGAGAGGTATACGCAAATGTCCATACTTATTGAAATGTATACATTAAATACCTTAAGGAAGTTAATTAAACAGGAAAGAAAGCATAATTAAAAGTGTATGATAATGTGTTGGGGAGGTGGCCACACTCACCAGTGACATGAGAGCCTGCAAATGCCTCCAGGTGTTGATGCCTGCAGTTGAAAATGGCATGATGGCTGAAGCCAAAGCCTGCACATCATCAGCTACTGCTCTAGCCAATCGGAAAGCAGGGGGAACGACGTGAAAAAATGAGCCCTGTTCTCTTGGATTTTTCTTAGAACAAGTGGGAAAATGAAGACTGAAAGCCTGGGTCTGATATTATGCCACATTTTTAAACAGGTGCTCAGAATTCATCCCCAAATATTACCTTTAAGTTTACTTGGCAGAAAGGATTACTGCAGACACCACCAGCCTCATAGTTGTGCGTCGTTCTCTGTTTACCCTGTCTGGAAAACAGAGCTAAATGCTAGCTTCATCGGATGGTGGTCCCAACGATGAGAAGGTTGTGGAAGTTTTCAACAAAGAAAACATGGTGGGGTCGACCCCTGATGCATTTAATTGTCTTCTGTAATATTGTGCTGGCTTCTTTGCCAGGTACTGATCAACCCTCTATTATTTAGAATTGAAAACTTTAATATGCACATCCTCTGCTATAGTCAGATCAGCTCATATAGTTCATGATTGCTGCTGTTTCCATCCCAAATTAATATTGTCTAAACCCTGTACCATATGATCGGGAAGGGAGTAGGGCCACCATTGAAAGGGTCTGGTATGCCTTTCATTTGTAGTATTTGTTTGCATTTTTCTGCTCCATTTTGCATGTTCATTGCAATAATATTGTCTATCCTTATATCTCACAGTTTGTCTTGTTAAAAGCAAATAATTAATTGTATAACTCTTTGAGATGCACCCATGTATTATTGCTATATAGTAAAACTAACTATGCAATAGAACCAGAAACAGCCTTTTCAAAATTATTCTAAGACTGTTTCTTAGCTGTCTGATGCTAACGTTAGTCATCTTCTTATAAACTGCATATTATTATCCATGAAACAGTCTATAAGTTTTGCTATTATGTGTCTCTTCAAAAAGATAATTCCTCAGATTCAGCAGCATTTGTTATTTCTCTGGTCTTAAACAAATGCTTCATTCAACAGATATCCATTTATTGAATAGTTAGTCAAGGTGGTTTCAGTAGAGGTGGGAGAGCAAGAGAAACTCAGTTCAAAAAAGTTTTGTGCTAGAAGTCTTTCTACTCAAACAGTGAAAACATTTCATCTGTACTATGTACTGTACTGTATTTTCATAAGAGACTAGTTCTTTAATGACCAATAAATTATATGCCCCCAAATTAGTTTATGTAAAGTTTGAGACAATCTCCATGATATCGTAGGTAGCAACATTGTTGCAACTTATACTTACTGAGAATGTCTTCAGCAGCTGCGCTAAATACTTCAAAGAACATTCTTTCACTTTTATGGTAAGCGAAAGCTGTCATTTCCTTTTATTTCAGTAAAGATGGCGTTTGCGAGCCAAACAATAGAACAAATAATACAGTGTAAATGATGAACAAAATTTTGGAAACTACTAAACAGGAAAGAAAGAGAACACATTGAAAATAAAGATGATTAAGTCTCCTTTTTTACTAGGAAGGCTATAAAAGTGAACCATACTGCTGTGAAAATGAGTGTTATCTACCCACCCAGTTATTTATACTTGCTTATAGATGTATTAACAGCAGAAAGTATAAACACATTGTTTTTCCTGCATTTGTTTTCTTAATGGACTTTTGCTACCCCCAGCTATTATAGTCAAACAAAACAGGAAATTGTAACAGTTCAATTCTGATACCACTCTCTAGTCTCCACACATCCTCTATTGCTGATTTGCAGCTCAATTACCATTCAGTTTTAAGAAACATACTTCCAGTAAGGGTAGAATGAAAACCATTACATTGCATTCTTTAACATTTTTTCCTGTTATGGAAACACTCTAGGATTATCTTAGATGATTACTGTGATACCCACAGTTACTTGCAGTTTGTCTCAGAAACAGAAGATGTGAGTTACATCTCTTGGAGTGTTGTATTCTCATGCTTTGCAAATAGAGTACTGCACAATCCTGATAAGACAATCCATCCATCCTTTTAAAAAGACTCAAAAATATAATTAGTAATATTCCATCAGAGGTTGTCATTACCACATACATTACTTGATGGATTAAAAATCTACCCTACATTTCCAAAGTTCCGTGTGTGTCATATCAATGTCACTATATTGATTAAATGGGACCACAGCAACAAATTTGGACAAATGAAAAAAAGAAAAGCTTAAAATTGCTATAACAAATATGTGCATACATTTGAGGACTGTATATTTCCTCAGTTGACTTCTGAATTTCTAAGGACCATTGTGTTCATAAATCTTGTTTTTGACTCCCATATTAAAGAACAAAAAGAACATTGAAAATTTATACCATTAACAATTAATTGTTGTGGTTCATCAGTTGTATAAGCATTGTTATTTTGTGTCAGTAAGAGAATAAACGTTTCATTCAACATGTCATCAATTAAAAAATGTTTTCTACATTCAAAGATGGTAAAATGTGGAAAAATGCATCTTTGAATTGATGAGTTAAGGTCATGATGATATAGGATTCTTTTGTCTGGTGTCCAGAGTTTGTGGACTTGTGTACCCAAAGAATGAAGACATGGACCAGAGAGCCAAAGCAACATTTAAGCAGGAGCAGTTTTTATTGCAAAAGCATAAGAGAACAGGCACAGGAGAAAAGCTCTTCTAAGAGAGTGGGGTCCGAAATGGAATGCCTCACAGGCTGGGCTGTGCTGGGAACTCTAATAACTCGAAGTCAAAGTTAATTGCTCTTCTGTATCTGGGCAGTCAATCTTGGCGGACTCTGTAAGCTGATTGGCTCCCAGTCGCTGCAGTACACCTAGCTGATAGTTTTGGTGGTCTCTGTGGCTTGAGTCTATTTGCTAGCTATTAATTTCCTCTGGCTTTGTTATGGTCTCCGCCTTAATCCGCTCCACCCAGGGCCTTGACTTTCTATGGCTTTTCCTGTCTCAATAAGAAATGGGGTTTACACTGAAAAAGTTTGTACAGATTTTTAAAATTTTCCCTTAAAAATCCTTAATGCAATTGAAACCACATGGATTATGGTATTTATTGTAATTTAAGCAACTCTACTTATTTCCAGCGTGCCTCTAAGACACTTTGTTCCTTTCCTACATATATTTGTATGATCATGAAAAACAGATAGTTTTATCTAGACATTATAATATTTTATAAAATTATTTTTTGGATATTGTTGTATTATTATATATTAATGTGCAAAAAAATCACAAAATTTAGCTGCTTAAAACCCACAAACATTTATTATCTTACACTGGCTGTGGGTTATGAATCCAGACATGTCTTAGCTGGGTTGCTGCTTCAGACTCTTTCACAGGTTACAATCCAGGTGTCATGAGAGGGACTAAATAGATGGCTCCTTCGGGGACTGAATGCTTCAGTTCCTTGATTGATGTTGGCCATGGGCCAGGGTCAGTGCCTTGCCCCATGATTCTTTCCAACATGGAAGGTTGTTTATGCAATTATGCAGAGAAGGCAATAGAGAGAGTCCGCTACTACGATGTAATTCACAGTCTTTGGAATTCATTAATATACCTTCACCTTTTCTGTATTGTCTTAGAAGAAAGTAACTAGGCCAGCCCACATTCAAGAGGAAGGGGGTACACATGGGTGTAAATACCAGAAGGGGAGAGATCATTGGAACCATTTAGATATGTACCTACCACAATTACGAATAAAAATCAACTGTGAAAAATAGGAAACATAAATTTTTAAACAACTTTTCTAGTGTTCTTTTTCTTATTTTCTCCTCCATAGCCTACGTTTTTTTTTGTTTGTTTGTTTTGTTTTGTTTTGTTTTGTTTTTTTGCTGTTTGACAAGTTGTGAAAAGGCTATTGTTGAAAGATAGCATCATAAAGAGGAAGGAAAGACTTTTAAAAGCCTAGTTTAGTTACTTACTAGCTATGTTTCATTAGACAGATTAATTCCTCAGTCTTATATGATTTATCAATTAAATGGGATTGATACCTAATATGATCTAGGTGTGGGTATCCTGTGAGAGAAAAATACGTTACTTTCCAAGAATTTGTTGAATGACTATATTTACAAGGATCCATGCTATATCCTAGGGATAAAAAACTAATAGTCCTTTCCCAGATCAGTAAATAATCTAAAATGGGAAACAATATTTAAACTATATAGAAGTATGTCTGGCTTATAGTAGTCACTCAGCTAATGTTGGTCCTGCAGAGGCCCCCTTTTTTCCCGTTTTGTTTTACTAAATATAGGTGACAACAAAGGATCAATTGTTAATACTCTTAGGAGATCAATTAAACATCCCTTCTTTCTCCAGCACTCTCTCACGTGTCAGTTTGCATTTCTTTACCTCTTTATTATTTCCCACTTTCTTCCCTACCATCTAAAAGCACATAAGTACAAGGCACTTAAAATCTTTATGAAGATTTGAACTGAGGAAAATAAAATACTGAGGATGAGACTATTGCCAGGAAATACTTATTAGTGTTAGTATAAAGATTTCACCAGAAATAAATTAAATCAATATATAATCTCTGTGTTCAGAGTTCATAATTCCATTTGGTAGAGCTACTTAACATTGCCATTCAGAGGAAATGTTTTATTCATAGGTATTTTTTGAAATAGAGGCGAAACATTCATATTTATAATATGAAAAAACACATGAATATTTAAATATCTATCTCTAAATTTAATCAAATACAATTAGCATAATGGAAGTAAAAATACAGATGACCCTAGTCAATACAAGTTTTAAATGGACTATAAAACTACTCTTTATTGAAATCAAGATTAAATAATTCAACTTATATTTAAGAAGCTATTTAACATGATGCTATTTTCTATAGCCCAACACATACATCTTAAGAATTTTTTGACTTATTTCCCCCCACTTATATAATTAGAAATTTAATTCATAGTATTTTAAGAATTAATTTAGCATCTGTAAAAGTACCTTGCTTAGTGGTTGGCACATAATAATTGGTTATATATAGAAGTTAATTTTTCAGAACTCTCCCAAGATTAAATTAGGCTCTGCAAGCAAGGATGAACTGGTCAAACATGTCCAGCGTCTATGTATTAATCCTGAATATTCCTGGGTCCAGCACCCCTATGTTGATAACACTTACAAGGTTCCTCTCCCCACTCCTCTGCTCTGCACCTCTGTCTTTCATTATCATTGTTACCAGATGTTATCACCTGAATTCTGGGACTGGTACGGGAAGAAATGAAGGGAGCAGCATCCTAAGTAATCCTGATGGGCTCCTGACCAGGGAGGCAAGGCCCCCTGACCCAGGAATTAGGAGACCATCAGCAGTGATGAGGAAGCATCATGCCAGGTTGGGGGAATGTGCCTGCAGAGAGATTGAGGGCAGAGAGCAGAAGCCAGCACCTTGCAGGGAAGCTCACCTGGTCTCACAGTGGTGGCTCCTGGTCTTTTGCATTCCTGTTGGTCTCTGTTGCAATGTGGCTAATATCTGAAAACCTACAGCATAATCATTTGAGTGGTGACCATTTTAGGAGATACCCTCAATGCTGTGTTGGCCTCTGATGTGGTGTATGTGATTTAATAATTTGTAGTTGTGTCCTGTGGTCATCTGCTGCTGAAGCCTATGGTCCGTCTTTCTTGTCTTCTGATGTTTGCTCTGGTTCACAAGTGGCTTCCTCAGAACCTGCTCAATTGTATGGTGCTCTCTGAGGCAGCCCTCAAGCATAGCCAGTCAGACACATTCAGCAGCATTTCTATCTGCCACTCAGCCTGTGCCACTGACTTTTCCTCCCCACCTCCTCCCCTCAGCCAAGCCTTACAAACGTCAACTAGAGGCATGAAAGAGAAAGAGAGTGTCAGAAGCCGGGATGGAGACTGACCCTCTTTGACCACTTGTCACTCAATTTCTTTTCCTGAGAGCCCTTCTTCAGAACTCATAGTGGTTTTCCCATTGCCAATGGGGTAGGGAGTCTACATTTTGTCCTTAATTCTCTTTATACTGAGGTTCTTGGTAAAGCCTTACAAATTCAAGTTACTGACTTTCAAGGCATTTATTCCACAAATATACTGAAGAAAAATGCAATTTGAAACTCAGTGCTAAGTGATCACAACTTTTTTTCTATCCTCGCTCTTGCAGCCTAACACCCAAAATCTCCAGCCCAAAGAATACTGTTAAATCACTTGGGATGTAGAAATAAGCAAAATGTGTCAAGGGAAAAATTTTAAATGCACAAATTTGAATCACTTTTAAAAGGCTACTGATTCTATTTATATTGTTAATATCATCTCTATTTCTCTCAGTTGAATTGTGAGCATATTTAAGGTCGTCGTTGTACCTTTAGATCCTGATTATATATCACAGTATCTGCTTTATACTATTAAATAGCTATTCATTGATTGGATTAATTAAGTGATGGGATGATAAAATTTTAATGGTTTATTTCACTGAAATAGTGGGACAATGTAATTTGCACTATTATGTTATATTCTGCAATCTTGTGGTAAAATATTAAGAGCATAAGTACAATCATGTGCCACTTAGCGACTGGGATACATTCTGAGAAATGCGTCCTCAGGCGATTTTGTCGTACAAACATCATGTAGTGCACTTACGCAAACCTGGATGGTACAGCCTGCTGCACACCTAGGCTCCACCATATAACCTATGGCTCCTGGGCCACAAGCCTGTGCAGCATGTTACTGTAAAGAACAACACAAGATTAAATCAGGACAAGAGAAAACAATGCACTCAAGAAATGCAGGAAATCCTGGATGTATGAAACTGCTGCCTACATAATAAGGCACGCGGTTGTACTATAAAACAAACAAACAAACAAACAAAAAACAAAAAAGAACTTTTGTTATACTTAGAAAGAGTACACTCTAAAATAACAATAAAAGTATCGGAGAGTACATGCATAAATCAGTAACATCGTCGTTTATTATCATTCTCAGTATTCTGAATTGTGTCTAAGTGTATGTTAATACTTTTATCTGACTGGCAGCTCAGTAGGTTTGTTTATACCAGCGTCACCCCCAACATGGTTGTAATGCTTTGCTCAATGACATTATAATGGCTATGATATCACCAAGCAATGGGGATTTTTCAGCTCTGTTACAATCTGATAGACCCTAGTATAGATAGGGTTTGTCATTGACCGAAATGTCATTATGCACCATATGACTATCAATCAAGCCATTAAAGAGAACACACACTGTGTTGACAAATAGAGTCAGAAAAGTTAGGAGAGATGGCTCAGTTTCCAATAGAATCCATTACTGCTCCTTATCTTTTCTCATCACCACTGGTTTAAAGTGTGATAATTCTGTTTGCGGTTTATTAATTTTGTAAGAGTATGTCTATGTTATGTTTAAAATATACAAAATATCATCTCACATGCACTGTTCAGTGCCCTTTCTCCTAATATTAACATTTCTTGTCCAGGGTATTTTCATAGCAAATTGAGGATTTAAAACATCGTCAGGGAGCTAAAATGTCCAGGTTGATGTTTTCCAAAAAAAATAAATCCAGAGACTGCTTTAAAATATAAAATTATTTTACAACAAAACTGAGTTAATAACTTTTTTTTATCTTCAGGTAATCTTTAATATTTAGGTCAGGCTAAGAGGTAAAATATTTAAAGTTGTAATAAAACACTTTTATGAAAATCATAAAAGTGAATATTTGCTTTTGCTTCAATATGAGCAGAACTTTCATTTGTATGATTTCAAAAAATCCTTGGTAGCTCTGTGAATAATACATAATTCAACTTCTTTGGAGAAATCATTAATTTTACTTTTTCAGATATAATTTAAATAGGTATAAGTAACGGGCATCCCTAGACAATAATGTGTAAAATACAGTATTTGGAATTCTAACTCATAGCTCTTGAATTTCTCTGGGATTTACAAGGGATTGTTACAAAGCCTAGCATATAAGTCACAGAAACATTATTTCCTATTTATAATTTATATTGGAAATCTGTGTATGAAAAAAATGGGAACAAGAGAAGCTTGTTGATGTCTTTCACAACTTTTCTTGTAAATAATGCAACTCTGTCGAGTTTTTTTTTCCTAGTTGGCTTTTCCTAATGTGTGTCCTTGCCTATTTTTGTTCTGTTCCATCAGATACTGTATGGCTAAATACCTCTGACAATAACTTTCCCACCTTTGTGTCTGTCTCCAAGGGAAAGTGTCATCTTACTTCAGTCATCTAATTAGCAGTAGGAGCCTGGGCTGCAGGCTTCCACACCAACACAAGTGTGATGTGCCAGCATGCTGACATCTATGAACACTTTATTAAATCACACGCTCCTCTAAGCAGGCGCAGGCTTTCTGAGCCCTAGTATTTTATGCACGACTGCACTGACTCCCTGTTTTCTGAAACTTTGAGTGTCCAGGTCAAACTGAGGATAGCAAGTCTTGATGAGATTTTGTAGTATTTTTGTTTTGTTTTGTTTTTAAAGATATTTGGCACATGGTTAGTTGTTAGGTTTAGTCTGTTGTTTTTGGCAACTGATAACTAGCTAGGATTATAGAATGACGATAACAATGTTGGGCATATATCTTTGGACATGTTTTTCAAGGTCTCAGAGTCGAGTAAAGGATCTATGGGTCTGAATACAACTGCAAAATGATAACCCTTTCCTGGATACTGCATATTTGGATTTATAAATAGTATGTGGTAATTTTTGTTTCCTCAATAATTTATAGAAGTACACATTTTTAGTATCTGTT